>NC_049210.1:46914173-47214173 GCF_013347855.1 Anguilla anguilla
ACACAACGTGTGTCTGTGGGGGGTGGGGGGAGCCGGGGGGGGGGGGGGTTTACAGCCTTATTACCCTAACCCTACCCCCCACTGTTTCTAGACTTCTGTCAAAATTGTCCTGTTGCTACTCTATACTCATCTTTTCATTGAACAGCAGCTTCCTAGATGATGCAGCCACAAGATAAATACACAGGTCTAGTCAAATTAAGTTAATCTTCTTTTTCCCGAAAAAGTGTTTTATATTAAAATAAAATATTAATTTTATTGTTCATAAAACATTTAGAGTTTCCTCGCAAAAACATGCATGCTGCAAATTTCATAACATAAACTACCCTCCAGGTCTGAGGTGCATCCACCGGAACACCACAGCATGATGCTGCAGGGTTCTGTTCTGCAGTCCAGCCAGGGAAAGCAGGATCACGACCGACTCAAAAGCACTGCGGTCTTCAGGCTTGAATCTGGACTAGCCTTTAGTGTGGACTGCAGAAGCTTGGAAGGAAAGCTCTACATACTGGAAGCTGGCAGCCAAAGGATGTGTCTTCAAAGCGATAGCTGTTTCACATCATTTAGCATATGCTGATCAGCCCAGACAGTTTTTTAGCATACAATGAAGGATATTTTAGATACTAACTGGAATGTCTGAAAACTGGCCTGTTTCACATTGGCTGGCGTGGAGGAATTCGGTGTTGGAGCTCTGAAGCAGGAGAATGCACTCTGAGTCACTGAAAGCAGCTTGTAGAGCCTCCCTCCAGAGGCTGGTTGTGTGCATATCGCCTGATTTCTCCACAATAACAGAGTCTAATCTTACTTTCGGAGGGAACCGTTTCCTACGGAGCGTGCAACCTGAGATCGCTGCGCTGAAGGAAAGCGTGGCAGGACTTCCTGTATCAGCGTTACTGACAGGGTCCCTGGGAGTGAAGGGACTGAGCAGGAGACATGGGGAAGGAAGTACCGCCATGATGGAGAAGCACAAGCACCGGTGCTTTCATGCCAATAAAGTTCTTTGAAATTCTGAAATACAGAAACTGATGCTTATGTTTATAATAGTTAATAAATGCTCTAAAATGATGACATTCAGAAGAACCCAGTCCTCCCCCCCCTCCTGGAAGAGGTGGTCTAGGGTCACTTCTGACAACTCGACTTGAGAACACACCAGCAAGTGCAGGGCAAAGCAGCACAAACAGTGGCTCACCAACTGTTCAAAATGACAGCCCAAAGAGAGCGAGCGCGCACGCACACACACACACACGCACACACACTGCAGTTTAACACAGAGGTCGGGTACACATTCAGCAGCACTGACTCCTACAGCTCCAGAGTGTCACTCTTACAGTAACTGCATAGAATGAGCTGCATTTTGGAATTACTCTGAAACATTTTCCTGCTTTAAACCACAATGGCCGAATAACCCAACGCCTGCCACTGTAAAGTGGGTTAGCGGCCAGACACTGACGTAACCATCCAAAGCATCATTCACACCTTCATTAAAGGGAGACCATGTGGTGCGGTCAGCATGGCCGCAGGGCATCCGCCCTCCTAAGAGCGCCCCCAAGTGGCCAGGGTTCGTTTCCTCGACAGCATAGTGTCATAGCGTTTGTATGGCTTTTTTTCAGCTATACACAGCACAGTGTATAGAAACAGGAAGAATGCCGAGCGAGGTCAAAGGTCGCGCGGTCGGGTTCAAACCACCAGCATCGCAGCTCACAATGAGCATGCAGACAATGCTGTACAGTCTGCGCCACGAGACGCCCCAGCGATCCACACTTTGAAAGGAATTAAAAAGCTGGAGGGACCTCGAGCTCACGGCAACAGCTCGCCTACACAGGACCGTGCTGAGAAGCTCCTTCCTTTGAAGGCTGGATTTATTTTTAATGCACAATTAAACATTTTATTTCCAACTCTACCCTGACTGGCGGTCTGCAGTGTTCTCCTGCCAGCTGGTGTGCTCTCAGGCCAGCCGGTCACCCGCATTCCAGAGGGATGGTTCATTTGATATAAAATAAAAAATAAAGGGGGGAAAAAAACGAAGACAAATAAATGCTGTCACTGAAACCCCATCAGGTCAGAAAATGCGCGCTCCTCCAGCTCCAGAGGTACAGGGCTCTGCAGAGCTCCCCGTTTAGGGGCATCCCCTCCTGAAAACTGAAGTGTGCTCCCAGCCTGCAGCGCGCATGCTGAACCGCGACGGGGCAGGCAGCCGGGACGCCGGCGTGGGGACGCGGGCGTGGGCTCCAGGACGCTCAGGCTGAGCTTTTTAGGAGCGTGTGTCAGTGCATACAGCGTGGGTCTGCTTCAAAACCGGCTCTCTCTCACTCTCACACTCTCTCTCTCACTCACTCTCTCTCTCACTCTCTCTCTCACTCTCACTATCTCACTCTGGCCCAATAAACAGCCGGCTCCAACAATGCAACCTGGCAAAGATGCCGCAGTGTGATCAGGGTCTCTGTATTTAAATGCCCTTATCAACCAAACCCCAGGCAGGGTGCTGGCTTATTTTTAGCCTCTTCGTTAAACTTCACATTCCCCTGCAGGTCACATCCATTAAACATGAAAAGTATTTCCATTTCACTATTAAACAGCATAAATAAGCATTTGAGTGAAAATGATCTGCATTGCTCGTTAGGAAGAGATCCAGTACATCCAACACTAAACACACAGCCTGAAGGAGACAGCCCAAAGCCTAGCTGGACTGTGATTGGAGAGCGAAGCTTTGTGAACGTGTAATGGGTGGAGCCATCGCAATGTCAATCAACTTCCCGTGCGAACCAATCAAAATGCAGTTTGTACAAAAATAACAAGCATTTCAGAAAGCAGCAAGCGACTTGCACAGGAAACCTCCACGACTCTTAAAAGCTCATGACAGTTCACTCCTGTCACTACTGTGCAAGATGTTTTTTTCCCCCATAATTCCAACAGTGTCCGATAACAGACGAGCAGAGAGCAAGTCCAAAGAATCAGCATCGCCAGCGCACTCCACTCCCACTGATCTCAGGCTCTGGATTCTGATTCAGGTCTGTACAGCGCAGACATGCTGGGATTCTGATCCAGGTCTGTACAGCACAGACACGCTGCTGCAGGAGGTCTCGCAGAACAGCGAACGGCCAGAGAACTGGAGGCTCAGACGTACCCGGCGTGCACCCCGTGCCGTTTTCCAGGTTTTAATGAAGAGGAGAGCAGGCCCAGATGCCCGTGGCGTGCCGTGTTCTCGCAGCGGCGCTGGACAGAGAGCAGCGGTGCCGGACAGAGAGCAGCGGTGCCGGACAGGGAGCAGTGGCGCCGGACAGAGAGCAGCGGCGCCGGACAGGGAGCAGCGGCGCCGGACAGGGAGCAGCGGCGCCGGACAGGGAGCAGCGGCGCCGGACAGGGAGCAGCGAGCGTCGCCTGCGAGCGGCGGCCCTTTTTGGCGGTAAATAAATAATCCCGCGAGCGCAGGGATCCAGCGGTCCAGCCTCCCCCCCCCCCCACAGAGCAGACGGCCGTCCCCCACAGCAGAACTCCTGCAGGGTAAACACACACCTCCGAGTCGTCTCATTTCCTCCTCCATCGTTCTGTGAGCATTTAGGCTACAACCCCTCCGCATGCAGGACACAGCTGCCTGTCCCAGGCCAAAAATAGCTCTGTTACTCCAGCGCGACTCTGGTTCCAAAATCACTGAAGTGAATAAGGAGCCTCTCCGCGCGCTCTCCTGCGTCTTAGGCCGAGCCCTGTTGGGACACCTCTATCTGCCCTTCTTGGCTGTGTGCAGTTTTGCAACACCGAGGCAAGAAAGAAAAACACCCTCCCTTCCTCCCCTTCCTTCAGCGAGTCTCAGAATGAGGAAGAAAACAAGCGTGAAGCGTTGACGGGCGGGAATGAAACACATCCCGCTTTGCGGTGCCAGAAGGAAGCGGGCAGAGAGATCGATGTGGCGCATCAGCCAGAGGCTTTTAATATACGCCCCGGCCGCCGGCAAGGTCACTGCGCGACTGTGCGACTGCGTGGATGAGCGACTGCGCAGATGAGCGACTGAGCGGATGACCGACGGCGGGTCGGGCTCCGGCGTTAGCCCAAAGCCCTGACGCAAGCGGCTCTGAGTCACAGGCCCTCCCACGCGCGCGCGCGCGGGCAGCCAGGTGCCCGGCTCATCCAGGCTTTGCTCCCGTGCGCCGCCACTCCTCAGATCCCAGCTGCAGGCGAGACCACAGCTCACAAGCCGAGGCGCAGGACAGCATGCAACAGCGCGCAGCTCGACATGGGACAGCGTCCAGCTCGACATGCGACAGCGCGCAGCTCGACATGCGACAGTCTCTGTCACTGCACACACTCGGGGCACGAGGGCTGCAACAATCAGACGTTACGTGGTACGGTTAAAACCAGAGCGATAAGCATTCAATACCCCACAGCACAGGCCTTTTTGATGTGCAGGCTTGATTCCAAGGCATGAAAACTCTCAGCCAATCAGCAAGTGGATGGTGAACTTCGAAAGCCGCGAGAGAAACGACTGAATGCATTTTGGGTTTTGAGGGCATGTTCGGTGTTCCAAAAGCTCAGCCTCAAACGATGCCAGAAAAATGTGAACGAAAGCCAAGCAACAAGAACTTGTTTTATGGGTTCATGCAAAGTGACGCACGCTAGCGTAGAAACAGCACACTGCCCGTGCTTTAACTGCACATTAACAGAACAGCAAATTTCCCTGAGACCACTTTCAAGAATTCACCTTCCCCGAGCAAACTTCAAATGAAAACAAGCTTCCCGAACAGAAGCAAGCTAAATATGAAACGGTGATTAATAGATTAACTGCAGACATCTTGCACAGTCCTACGTGCCCGTTAAAGCTGTAGTTAGCCCATAACCCAAGATGTAAATAAGCATTCTGAGAACAGGATGCACAGCACACAGAGCCACAGCTGCTGAAAATGCATTTACAGGGTTTTCCCGACACAATCTCCAAGCTGGCCGCTGCGGTCATTTTCCGAGCCGCCTGGACACAAAACCGCGAGCGGCGTCGGCAGCAGTGAAGGCCGCTCCAGAAGCAGCGAGCGGGCCAACGCTATCGTTTGAGCCTGCAGCGGCGGCGGTACTGCAGAGTGGAGCTGCAGCGCAATCAACGCTAACGCTCCTCAGGGACAGGCCCAACACCAACGAAGAAGAAAAGCCGCTGCACTGCTACTGCTGTCATACAGTGAGGCTAGCGACAACGAGCCCCTTCCAGCTGCTGCTGTCACACAGCGAGGCTAGCGACAATGAGCCCCTTCCAGCTGCTGGTGTCACACAGCGAGGTTAGCGACAACGAGCCCCTTCCAGCTGCTGGTGTCATACAGCGAGGCTAGCGACAACGAGCCCCTTCCAGCTGCTGCTGTCATACAGCGAGGCTAGCGACAATGAGCCCCTTCCAGCTGCTAGTGTCATACAGCGAGGTTAGCGACAACAAGCCCCTTCCGGCTGCTGGTGTCATACAGCGAGGCTAGCGACAACGAGCCCCTTCCAGCTGCTGGTGTCATACAGCGAGGCTAGCGACAACGAGCCCCTTCCAGCTGCTGGTGTCATACAGCGAGGCTAGCGACAATGAGCCCCTTCCAGCTGCTAGTGTCATACAGCGAGGCTAGCGACAATGAGCCCCTTCCAGCTGCTGGTGTCATACAGCGAGGCTAGCGACAATGAGCCCCTTCCAGCTGCTAGTGTCATACAGCGAGGCTAGCGACAATGAGCCCCTTCCAGCTGCTGGTGTCATACAGCGAGGCTAGCGACAACGTTGCCCCTTCCAGCTGCTGGGGTCATACAGCGAGGCTAGCGACAACGAGCCCCTTCCAGCTGCTGGTGTCATACAGCGAGGCTAGCGACAACGAGCCCCTTCCAGCTGCTGGTGTCACACAGCGAGGCTAGCGACAACGTTGCCCCTTCCAGCTGCTGGTGTCATACAGCGAGGCTAGCGACAACGAGCCCCTTCCAGCTGCTGGTGTCACACGGCGAAGCTAGCGACAATGAGCCCCTTCCGGCTGCTGGTGTCATACAGCGAGGCTAGCGACAACGAGCCCCTTCCAGCTGCTGGTGTCATACAGCGAGGCTAGCGACAATGAGCCCCTTCCAGCTGCTGCTGTCATACAGCGAGGCTAGCGACAACAAGCCCCTTCCAGCTGCTGGTGTCATACAGAAATCTGCCACAAGGGTCCTTTCTCTCTCTCTCACTCTCTCTCTCACTATACTGTATGTATGTATGTGTGTATATATATATATATATATATAACACATACATCCACCTCCCACACCCCTGTAATTTTCCTAGAATACAGGGACACCCTGTATAGAAAAATGACACCACCACCCCCCCCCCCCCCCAGGCACTGAATGAATTATAAAAAGTGACAAGTTCTTCTAAATCATGACAATATAAAATATTTAAATTGAAACAAGGTAAATGAATGCATGTACATGCATGGCCATGTTTAAAATTAAGCATGGTATTCATTTTCCAGAGCACAGAAATATGACCCTTGCATTGTGATAGGGCAATACACAGCAGTCATATTTATTTTGGTACAAGGTCAATTTTCTACAGCACAGGGAAAAAATGACCCGTAATGTAGGCCTTGGTTTTTGGGTTTGGGGTTTTCACAGTTTTCCATAGCACAGAAATGTAGAAATCCAAACCATCATAGGTTATGCAACTGAATAAATACTGAATAAAATATATTTTATCACTTTTCCATAGGGGGTGTCACTTTTATATAATAGAAAAATGACCAATTTTTCCACCTTACAGTGGTTTGTTTTTTGACAACTTTTTCTACCAAAATAAAAGCAAGTTGCTGTTTTCAGAGATTAGAACTGTGACCACTGCTGACGTCGTGCGTTGCATTGACGGAATTCAGAACTGTCAGCACATCCACCAGATGTTTGCAGCAGGAAAAATTTAGGAAAAAACTCGTTTTGAAACTTAACTATAAATATGATTAACTTATCTTTTATTCATATTACTTTGTATAATTAACTAATAAAAATAAAGTACTTTGAATTCTTTACATATTGTCCCAAGGGCAGGAGCACGCCGGCACAACCTGTGATATTAATTATGACTCCAAATATATAAATGTTTCATGGAGCAGCAGCAGAATAAAAAGCAATAATAAAGTGTTAAATAATGAACTCTGAACAAACATCGCTAAGCTAAGTAAAGGAAAAACAATACATAATACCCCTATGTACAGACTGTGGGGAAATCTTATTTTAAAAATAATACAGGTATTAAACAAACAGGGGTGCGGTGAATCTGATTCTTCTAAATGTCTAGTTTCTAAATCGGGTGAGTTTAACATCTCTGTTACCATACAAACAGCTGCAGGTGCATGATTTTTACACGGAAAGCAAAAAAATTGGGGTCCTTTGAATGCAAGGCAACACAAAGCTCTGCGTAAGTCTTTCTCTCCCGCAGAAGCACTGGATTCTAACTCAGAGAAACTGGAGAGGAATGGATTCTAACTCAGAGAAACTGGAGAGGAACGGATTCTAACTCAGTGAAACTGGAGAGGAATGGATTCTAACTCAGAGAAACTGGAGAGGAACGGATTCTAACTCAGTGAAACTGGAGAGGAATGGATTCTAACTCAGTGAAACTGGAGAGGAATGGATTCTAACTCAGTGAAACTGGAGAGGAATGATTCCTCTGAATGTCTACAATACAATGCAGACTGGATTCAGACAATGCATTCGCCCAAAGAACTGTGGTCCACTCCGATTTGCATACTGGGAATCACAAATCTGGCCGTCCTGCAGAGGGAAAGGACTCCAACTCACTAAACAAGGCTGGAATGAGCTCCTCAGAACGACTGCTGTGCGAATCAGACGAGGTTCAGACGCCTCAGTCACCCTAGGGATCGCGGCTGTGGTTCAACCCCAGCGCGATTTCGGTTGGAATACCGTCATTGGCTGATTCTGAGCCAGGAAAAACCCTGACTTACCCACACTGGGCAAAGCTCTGGGTAAGGGAGGCTTGATATGGGATTAGCACTCTGGAATTAAACGGGAGGAAGTACCTGCCGTTTCACAGGCGAGCAGACAGAACATCTCAAAGCCAGGAGACGCTGTGTGTGTGACTGCAGTGCCACTCCAGCTCACAGCTCATAAATGTTTTTTTAAGTCCCACGTCCCCTCGAAGACAGACCCACAGGGGAGGGAAAAACTCAGTACAGAACTAAAGACCCTAAATTTGAGAGGGCGTGTTGAGGCCTCTGCATGTGGCAGGCTGGTCTCTGGTGGTGAGCCTGGGGGACGGGTCACGGTCGCTGGGACACACACGCGCAAGCATCTCCACAGCTCGCTCCAAACGCACACGTCTCCACAGCTCGCTCCAAACGCACACACAAGCGTCTCCACAGCGCGCTCCAAACGCACGCGCCACGCTGCGACCGCACAGACGAGGAGGCGCCTCCCCGCTCGCATGCCCATCCCCCGTGCGAGCTCCGCCCCCCACCCCCACGCTCACCAGTGACAGCTGGGAGACAGACAGCGCTGCCCAGCAACACAAAGGAACAGATGCGCTCCTGCACAGCGTTACACACTACACCATCCCACGCACGCTTTAGCACACTGTAACTTACGCACTGCAGTCCTGAGTAACAACTCCTCACCCTCACCCCCACACTTCATCACACCGTTACAACTGTGCAACTCACTCAGTTCACACTGCTCCACAATTTAAAACAGCGTTACGTACACATTACAGAACCTGGGTGACGACTACTCAAACTACTCCACCCGTCAGTGCTACTGTGCTAGCAGAACTGTGTGACAAACACCATACCACTGCACACCTGAGTCCACCAATCACAGCGCAGACCTTCAGAGCACATGACAATACACCACACCGCAAATAAACAAACCAACGCCCAGAATCTATTACACACAACACACATCTCCAACACAGAGTGCTCTACACCACACTAAAGCAGGCTGCACATATGCAAAGGGGAATGCTAATTACACTGCAGCGGGCGTCAGTACGGCATCACACACAGCAGAGCCTGTCAAACACAACGCACGTGGCATTACGCCATTCTCTGTGATGCCTTTCTGCAGTGCCACACAACACAACACGCATCACGGTCCGTCCCAGGTTTACGTCACTCACAATCAGAGCCAAGCCCAAGGGCAAAAAGCACATGACCAAAAGAAGCACATGACCAAAAGAACCGCGTTACTGTGGAACCAGAGAGCAAATCCCTGCTGAAAGCAAAGGCCGTTACTGTAATTAATACATGCGCACAAAATAAATGTACAATAAAAATATCATCTGAGATGCAGGCAAGAAGAACCCTGAAAAGTAGCAGAGGCCATTCCAATACATATATGTATAAATGAGCATGACGCACCCTGAGCGTGAACCACCCTCCACGAGAATCAGAACAGTGTGGCAGTGATCTCTGTAGTATTTGCTCATTTAAATCAAGAAATTGCAAAACCGCGAAACCACAAAGTTGCATTTTTACTCTGCCACTACTGAGGCAAATTCAGCTGGTCAAAACCGAAATAACACACATCACCCGTGTCAGGTTTGTAAGAGAACTATATTTATCAAACTGCTGATAAAACTTACTTTGCAATTCTAGTGCTAGGAGTGCAGATTTTAGTATCAGATTCCTACGAGCACAGATCACTGTAATTGATCTTTGACCATACCTGACAAACTCTACTTTATCTGGCTGACAAATTAAACACTTCCTTCATCATGGTGTCTGCACACTAGCCCTTCTTCAACCAGATTCTTCTAGCTAATTGGTCCAAAGAATTTTCCAAACAAACGACTCTAGAGTAACAACGACCAAAGTACATTTCCCCCAAACAGGCCGTACACATCAGTGTGAGCAGGGTGCAAACAGCTGGCATCAGATGTCACGCCCACCGGGACCAGAGCCCTACACCTCTGCTGCACGGGCTGGGACAGAACTGAAGGGTGACCTCATCACTGCTGAGGATCGCTGCAGCCGGCTGCAATGCAAGCAGCGGTGTGCAGACAGTAATCACCGCTGCCCCTGCTCAAAGGCTCCTGTTCACACAGGGGCTGTAATCAGCGCCTAACTGCTGCTGTCTGTAAACTGCGCACATCAAGGGGAAGTCTTTCAACTTTACACATCAGGTAAACAAAAGGCTACAGTGGAATATTATTAATAACCCGAAAATTATTATTAGTACATTACTGAAATGCATGGATAAATAATATAAAACAACAGTCTGCTCTTACAAAATTGGTTACTTTCGAGCAATAAGCGCACCTGCAGAAGCACAGCTAGATGTTCTGAGCACGACAACTTGCAAGAATGCCCTACAAGCATTTACGTAACCATGACTACAACCGTCACTTATTTGCATGTAACAAGTTTCACTGTTACTTTCATCTTCCATTGAGGGCTGTGATGAGTAAAATGAGTAAAATGTGCTTTCCCAGAGCACACAACCAAACAATGCCTGTAGTTAAAAGATGCAGACTTTCTATGCATGGGACTGGTATACGATACGCTGAGTCTTTCACCACCCAGATTCAGGTGCGTAAACCTACACACACACACACACACCCCCCCCAATGTATGACAATCAATTACAACACAAGCTTAAGGACCAAAGCTATTTTTGGAGCCTTGTTGACCTTTGTCAAGCAAAATGAAAATGCTTTTGAACCGGCATCAAAGAAAAACTTTTTCAAATTGGGCTTTTCTGAAAGAGAAATTGGTAAAAAAAAAAATCTTTTTACTCTTTTTAAAAAAAGATCTTTGTCCTCTTCAGATATCTACTCACATGTGAGCAGATATCAGCACTGCTTCAGCTGCACGACTGACCACAGTCACACAAAAAACTGTCCACTAAAGAAGGGCCCAACTTTTCACATCAATCTTCCAAGGCTTCAAAACAAAGCTTCGCGAACCTGCGCCAACGTGTGTGTACAACAGCCTGGGACGGGGAACCGCGTGCGCACCACGCAAGAACAAACCATTCTGAAAAGCGCGGCGGGTTGCTCTATGATGATCGACGAATCGAGGGTACAGATCGAACAAATACCGGAGCACGCTGGGTCACCGAGCTGAGCCTGTTCTGGGCGCCAGGCATTCAGAGAGAATAACCACAGCATTCAGAGAGAATAACCACAGCATTCTCAGCAAGCACCACACACGCGCAACTCAGACAACACCCTCAAGCCTTCTCCTACAACTCCTGTCTGCAAATCTATTACTCCTGACATCCCAACGTCTTGAAGTGTTACGAGAACTGCCTCGAGAATTAAGCAATTACCCTCCAACAACTTGCAGGTTGAAGGTTTCAGCGAACAGTAATATTTTTTTCTTCTTTCCAAATAATGCTCAAAAAGGCGAAGGAAGGCATAGAAATGGGAAATACGGTGACAACTCCAGTTTAGGCCAAAAGCGCAGAGAGAGAGAGAGGCTAAAACAGCAATGGCTGTCCACTGAGCTCATCCAGGGCAGCGGGCGCAGGGTTGCAGTTTGTGAGGTCACCAAAACAGGAAGAAGTGAACAACCGCCTACAACAAACAACTACACCTCCCACCTCCGACAGCACCTCACACAAACACAGGATACGGTCACTGAATAAGCAGCCAACGACCACACAGTCGGGTTTCTAACAGCAGGCAAGTCTGCTAGCTTCCACGCCTGTTCTCAAGCACGCGTTTAACAGAGAAGGTCAGTCCACTCCGATTTCAAAGGTAATGGATAAAACAGCGTAAATATTATTCTGCAACGCCATTTTAAAGGCGGCAATAAACTACTAGTAATTCCCGCTTCAAAAATATTCTATTCGAAAATATTCCACAAACTGTGAAACAGTTACAAATGTGACTTGCTCAAAGTTGTTTAGCGATGTACCTCACAGCACCCTGTTGCCTCTAGGTGTTAATGCGTAGACTTACAGTAGATTCAAGCGCTCCAAACCGAAAGGGGAAAAATATTCCACAGATCAGCGGGAGGCTGATAAGAGCAGGGAAAACCATCTGGAACGTTCCGGGTCGCCAGGACACTGGGCCACAGAGCAAAGCGTAAACTTCTGTCACAACAAAATGAAATGTCACTGGCAGCTTGCAGGGAATCCCCAAAACTCCCTAAATCAGCATTAAGTAGGCTAGGCCTTTCATCCATTCATTCTCACTTACTGAGGTCATTTCAGATGAAAATACACTTCTGAATTAGGGGTGAGAAAACATTTGACTGCTGAAATAAATTATTTTTTAAAAATCAGTAAATAGCACCAGCAAGGAGGTACTGAAATACACTGTATAAACGAGACCAACGTCGCATGTAAAACAGAAAGCATCAGGACTCCAAAACCAATTAAAGCAACAGAGAGGTGTTTAGAGAATCCACCAATCCTACAAGCACAGCTGATTAATCACAGGACTAGCTGCATTGTTCTGACCCGTCTTGCCTTTGGCCAACCCCCCCACCCCCTTCCACCAGCTACACGCTACGGCGGTAAAGCGCCGAGAAGCTTCGGATTACCGCGCGCTCCGCGGTGTCAGGAAGGAAGGCAGCGCACATCTGTGAGGAGAGCGGCGGAGGTGGCGGCTAAGGCCTCTCTGTGGGGGCGGGGCTCCACCCTGCCCTGTTAATGAGACGACCAAAGCCCTGTCAGAGTAGGCTCCGCCCCCGCCCCTTCCCCCACCTCAATAGGACAATCTGTAACCCCGCCCCCTCCCCCCTCCCCCCTCCCCACCGACATCTCCGCTCTCGCAGCACCAGCTCTGAGACCCAGATCCATTCTTCAGTGCTGCTCTTTCACACCACTGCAAGGGCCGATTCCATTTAAGGACTACGATTATTTCAACTCTAACAGCAGCAAATAGGTCAACGCTGCACTGCCGATAGCCAATGACAGTTATACTTCGTATTTTCTCCTCTTACTTCTAAATACGCACACATTACATTACATGCACACAGGGAGGAGTAAACAGACTGGGCATGCTTAACAGACCTATATGGAGACAGTCACAAACATGCAGGTAAGGATCTATTCAGGTATGAGTTATTTTTGATCCTGACTGGCTTTTAGCCCCTGGAATGACAATTCATGAATCTGCAAATTCATGAACTTTAATTTCATACATTTTTAAGCTGGTGTTACCTTTGGCACAGCTATATTTCAGCTTAATTCTGCTTCAACCTGGTTGGCCGGTTGCAGTCAACTAAACTGATAACAGCTGACCAAGCAATTTCATCCCAGAAAAACACAAACAGACACGAATTGTACATTGTCATCATTCAATTAAAAGAAATGAATCAATCTTGCAAAAAGAAGGGGTTACTAAATCTGTAATATAGTTTTGCCTGACTTATGTTTTGGGTGTTTATCAAATCAATACAGCAATCTATTTCCCCATTTACCACATTGAGACTCACTGGCTTGAATCAAGAAAAGTTATTAATTAAGCTTTAATTAGCACGCATGTAACATATTTTGAGATGTTCTTGAGCAACAGCAATTGTGGAAGGCTAGAATTCAAATGCTATACATGTGAAAAGGCTCCTAAAGCGCATGCACTTTCATCATTCCTTAAGATCATAAATCAAGAAGTGCAATTTTTTCATACATTCCATTACTTGTAGCTGACAAACAGCTACTGGAAGCAATCAATTTTCAAATAAAAACAAATCAAGCAAAAATGTATAGATACGACTTTAAAAGTGTTATGAGTTATGGAAGAACTTCGTTCCAAGGTCAGTACGCTACATGGAGACTCACACACAATTAAGAAATGGAGGAAGATGGCAAGATGGCTAATTATCACGCAGAACAAATGAACCAGCCTCTTAGCAGACCCATCTCATTCACTATTTTAGGACCTGCTGAACACACATATATTGACTCTTACGTTATATCCCACTCTAGATATTACAGGAAACACTTAGAGGATCCATCTTCCAAATGCTGCCAAATATTTTGGATTTCTACAGGACATCAATCTTATCTAAACTGCAAATTGCCAGTTACGGGGTAAGTAAGTTAGTGAGGGGGAGGGTAGGGGCTTCCAGCTCACTTTGGACATACGGAAGAGTCAGATTTGCCTCTTACACACTCAGGCAGTGCTGGCTGCCACATTGGCAGGGTTAAATGATCACATGGTGCTTTCACAACTGGCACGTCCCATTTAATTTCACACGGTCTATGGTTTTCGACCACAAAATCATAGCAGCATTTGCTGACAGAGGTATAAAAAATTTTGGAACCCTAAGACTCAGAACAAGTTAATTTTGCCTTCTTGTTTATTTATTTTCTTGATGGAATATTTAACGTGAGCAAACCTTAAATATGGTTTGAAAACTACAAATAAACTAGAATGTAACTTATTACTGGAGAGTTTTACGAGTTTGAAGCATTCCTTGGCATTTCTACTTTTTTTTTTTTGTTTTAACCAGATCTTACAATTGCACTTCAATAAAACTTCCCGGAGCAACGTCACAGATTCAAGGTCATGCCACACTCGATCCCGGAAGCGTCTCCGTATTCCCGGTCACCGTGTGATTTCACCACAGTGATGAGACCACATAATCGGTGCAGGAAATTGCTGGCAGTTCTGGTACGTACCAGTGTTTTAACCTAGAGGGAACAAGACCAGGTCAAAACCTAGTTTATGGCTGGACCGGCCGACCAATGGTGTAACTTCATAACTCGGCCGACCAATGGTGTAACTTCATCACTCAGTGACTCAGACAAACATTCGTGTTTATAGGGCTGGCCCCGCTGTTGCGGTCCAGCCAAAAAAAGGCATTCGAGATCGTGAGCTCAGCTCTAAACCAGTCACTGTAGAGCTAAGCCAATCACAGCCACTGCTGCACACTGTGCAAAAACCATTCTATGGAACCATAAATATAACAAATTATGAAAATCTTTTGAATTGAGGTTCAAATATTATGTTGAAAACAAAACCCGTCTGTGAAATGAACGAATACAGCATAATGCATAAAATACTGACGTTAGTGCACGTCTTTCAAAGCACTGCATGGCTAAAAAGTCATATTAAAAACAATGCTCCTAAAATGCAAGTTACCCAGCAAGAGCAGTGTGTTTTTTTTATGGACAGCTGAATGAAAATAACGCTAGGGGTCCCCTGGCTAGAACTCAATAGGCCCAGAGCAGCTACGCATCCGTATGCACTTCCATAAACTGTCGCGTCTCGCTGTTTTCCACAGAACCTCGAGAAAGTTTGTCTCTGTTAAAATTAAAGACGGTCCCGTAACTCGGATACATGTGCACAGGCTTTCCTTCGCCGTTTATATGGAAGATGCAGAGGGACAGACTTCTCGCGTTTCCTGACTTTTATGATTCATTAAAATTTCCGTGAAAGGCGTCTTAGGTTCGATGCCAAGATAGCCAGTCAGCTAACATCCAATACCATATATTACGAACACTTGCACACGCTCCGTTTAGCTAACACAGTCCTTCTCGCTAACCCAATAAGCTAATGTTAGCCAGGAAACCAAAACACCGAAATCTGATTTCTAGTTACATAATCGCGAAAGGCAACGTATCGCGTTAATAATAAACCGTAATGCGTGATAGGCACCTTGGCGAACTTAGCTAACGATACCTGGCTGGACACTGGAGGAAAAAAAAACAATTCGTCTGAACAGGCCTCACGCCTGTAATGTATGAAATGCGATGGCATTAGCTAACTGGTTAGCTATATGTTGTCAAACCTACGGACATCTCTAATCTTTTTTTCATGGGAATATTAAAATGATATAAACACACATGGTCGCAAAGTGTAGGACTACATTTTAAAAAACAACACAGTGCGGCAGTATAATGGTGTATTTAGCATGTTTTGGTTCCAAAGGCTAGCCACATCGTTTCCATCCTCAGCACACTGGGGCGTTGTTTAGCCCGTCTGAAAACAATTCTGTGAGGCGCTAGCTAACGACCAGGAGAAACCCACTCACATAGACTACACATTTAAAAAAAACATATTACCATATCTACAACAAAAATTTGGACCATTTGGTAATTAAACAAAGATCCCTGCGTTTATGCAGGTACGAGTGTAAGGTAAATAACTGGCTAGTCTACCTGCTTTGATCGATGGAAAAGCAGGGCTCGTTAAATCTGGCGCTCCCATTTGGGCCCGGAGTCGTCCAGCTCACCGCCAGGCTGGTCAGATAGGAGCGGGCAGCCAGCACAAAGACAGGAATCTGAGATTACGGGGAGGGAGGCCTGCTCGGGGGCCCAGCGGGATCCACCGCCTGTTTAAAATTCAAACCGCTCGACCCCCTTTTCGCTAATGGCTCACTTGGCCCATCGATTAGACCCTTCCACTACCAATCAGCACGGGCTCTTTTTCCACAAGTCCTAACCATAGATACCATAAACAATCCATGACCAAACCTGAATATTATAGCTAGCTACAGTAGCGTTGTATTTTCAGCCTCAAAGTGTTAAAATATAGTAACTTCAATGCAATCGCAACAAAAAACGTAACCAGCTAGCAAGCTAACGTTATATAGAGCTGCGTTTAAGCAAATGCAAACTTGACTAGCTAACATTATCTACACAGTAAGTGAACACGAACTAGCTAGCTAAACACATCGCTAGCTACTTCTGCACTTTCGGTTTTCAAAAAATGTGAAGCTTCATAACTATTATAAATTATAGTGCACAATAATAACCTAGTCAGTCTGCTAGCTAGCTAGCTAAGTATACAAACTTGAACATCTTTGGAAATGCACCGCGAGTAACGTTGCTAGTCTATTTTACAAAAAAAAAAAACCTTAAATCGAAAGCTAACGTTATATTGAATTAACGTTAGCAAAGTTAGTTCCTCAGAAAACTACCTATCTACCTACCTAGTCTAGACTAGCAACGCAAACCCGTTCATTTGGTTAGCCTAAACTTGGATAGAAACGGTGACGGTCACATTTCTATATAACGTTAGCTAACTATAATCATGAGCTGTAGCGTTAGTTAGCCTACGTTAACTTAACGAATGAGTGCATTTTATTCAGACGATTTATGCACAGCACGGCTAACTTCAAAATTTACAGGCACGCTTCATCGATTAAATGAACGAGGACCACCCATTTCAACAATGCCCTCCCGCTATGTCGTTTCCAGATGTATATTGGCTAGCAAAGCACTCGATTGAAATAAACCATGTCGGCTTCGCAATGACAAATGCTTAGTCTAGATAATAACTTAAACCGCGCAAGCACATTGCAACACGGGGGCGTCACTAACGTTGTCGTTAATTATTAGTTACACCAACTCTCACCGTGCAGCTTAATGTATTCACACATCCGCGTTGAAATGTAACATTGCGCCAGCGATATTCATATCCAGCTAGCCTGCTATTAGTCTACTCACTTCTCATCTGGTCAGTTCTGGATGTTTATTATTTTAACCAATTGTATTTGCAACTCCATGCAAAAGTCCACTCAACATATGTATCTAGGATACTTGACGGCTATTACATATGCATACCCACTTAGCAACCATTCATTTGCATTAACTACCCATCATGGAAAAAAACAACTCAATAGCTAAATTAGCATCTAATATAAGTCGCGTTATTTAGATGGTTCCAACTATAACCAGTTAACTTGCGTGGGGTCCGACACTCTTTACAATTCACGCTCAGTTCATTGACAACTTGTGCATCTAACTTTACCCAGTTAACCTATGATAGCTAGCTAACCACATGTCACCTTTTGACTCGCAGAGTATACTCGTCTTCAGATTTTAAATTAGCCAGCGTTACGTCGCTAATCTTAACTATCAACAAACAATAAAATGTTTTGTTCAACTTGTAGCAGAAGATGATCGCATTCAAACAATTTTCTTCCACTAAGGCATGTCTACCTAGTACGATAACTTCAATTCGTATGCTGACTGAACCGGCTCGCTAGAGAGCTGTATAAACCATGACTATCGACCCCAAGCTAAATTATTCAGCTCACTAAGTTATTCCAGTCAAGCTCTTGTGGTGTTAGCTAGCACGCTAGTGAGCTGCTTAACTAATATGTAGCACAACCAACTGAATTACCAGTAACTTGCAAGAAATACACTACTGTTACCACAAGCCAAGAGATCCTTTAGAATAGCCAAGTTACCAACTGACTAGCCACCGACGCGGTCCCATACAGTCTGGTCTATATCAACAAAACACGTAAGGTTAGCTACCATGGTATCTAGCTAGCAGGTCCGCAAGCGATCGCGTAAGCTTAATGAAGCTAATCAATTACAAAATATCGCAAACACTATACGATGCCAACGTTAGTCAAGCAGAATTTATTTTACCTACGCTTCAGCTACCAAACGAGTTAGCATATTTATAACCCCTCTTCGTAACTAGTTACTTAGATATTCGAATCCCTTGTGAAAGTCATTTTCCCGTCTACCATTAAATACATAATGATCAGGTACGTTAATAATTGCTGCATCTAAATGCATCCCGTTTAATTAGTCATACTCCACTGCAGCGCCAGAGAGCTATTTCGCTTAAGTTACCCGATCATGTGAATGGTTGTTTTTATTGTTTCCCAGCGGCCTGATTCGGCCTCTAAAAATACTGAATCCACGGTCTCTACGTACGACACCAGCCCGGGGCCCAAGCTTCTCGTTGGGCAAAACGAGGCTAACACACAGCCATCAAGAAAAAAATAGCCGATTCGCCAACGGATTCCTCACAAGTTCAACACTACACTGCGCAAATTCAGATGAAGTTGAGTAACATATATCATTAACAAATACGAAACAAAGTATTTAATTACAATTAGCCGTTTACCTCAAGATATTTTGTTTAAAAAAGGAAAATAAAAAATCTTGTAAACGGTCCGGGTCTGTATCTCTGGCTCCCCCTCTCTTTCTCACAGCTCCTCCGTAGAAATAATGTAGATAGCTGGTTAGCTAGCTGGCTAGCTAGCTAACAACAATAATCCGGGTCGGGGAGGTTCGTTCTTCTTCCGTCTCACTGCAAACATGTAGGCTTGAACGGGTGTAACTGGGGGAACATTCGATCGTCCGGTCTTTTCGCCGGTTTTACACCGACACCAAAGGAAAATGTTTGTATATTTCGCCCGATTTTGGAAAATTATGACGACTGACGCGGGGATCAAAAGGGTCCACTCAGACTCTCTCTCCCTCTCGCAGAACAAAATGCCGACCGGAAGTGCAGCTGCAGGAATGACTCCCTCCACCGGCGCCAAACCAACAAGCAGCGACTCTCTCACTTCCGATGCTTTGAGATCCCGCGTACGCTCTTCTTTTCGAACGGCGATGTAGAT
This sequence comes from Anguilla anguilla, assembly GCF_013347855.1. NCBI lineage: Eukaryota > Metazoa > Chordata > Actinopteri > Anguilliformes > Anguillidae > Anguilla > Anguilla anguilla. Next base: position 46,933,415 of record NC_049210.1, read on the forward strand.
TTTACCTCAGAAGTGTTTTCGCGCCGTTTGCAGAAGAGAACAACCTCAGGCATGGTCGACGGGGAATAAGGAATAAGCCAAAATTACGACCAAAACTTCTAAACACTTATTTTCCTGTTGTGGTCGGGTTGTGAAAGCACATCCCTGTTTAACCAAGCGAGGGAGCTGGTGAGCTCGGTACGTTTCGTCCGGGGTCATTCATGTGAACCAGCCCAGCACACACACATTCAGTTGTACCAGAATGGTGTGTGTCTATATATATAGCAAGCCACAATTGCACGATATATGTTTCAGAAAGATTCCATACAAATGGCCAAAAATACGCACATAGTACAGAGGTGACAGAAATGTCTCAAGAAAAGTGTGGGAAAGTTGAAAGTGAAACAAACTGGAGACAACCAACCAAAAATAGAAAATTAACATCAAAATAGGGAACCACCCCAACAGAAAATTTTGACAGACATGTTTGAAAGGAGGAGTGGCACGGTGGCACAGTGGGTAGCACTGTCACCTCACAGCAATAAGGCCTGGACCTTTCTTTGTGGAGTTTGCATGTTCTCCTCGTGTCCGCATGGGTTTTCTCTGGGTACTCCGGTGTCCTCCCACAGTCCAAAGACATGCAGGTCAGGCTAATTGGAGACTCTAAATTGCCCATGGGTATGAGTGTGTGAGTGAATGGTCCACAAAACATCTACATGATTCTGCTGTCACTTAGCCCTGCAGATATAAATATTTGGGAAGATAATTTATTGACAATCTCTTTGGGGATGCAGACACAGTTTTCTATACAGTGCTCCTGAGAAATTCTCATTAAACAATGGCTATATTCCTTATCCTACTGTAGCCTGTGTTAGAATGTAATGCGTACATCCCAAAGTTAGCCCTGATGCCTACGCAAGGCAAGCCACATTAGAGTAAACTGAATGGCCCACACGTAACTAAATGCATCAAGGCCAGGTTATGTCTTCATCAGGTGTGTGCAGGATACCCTCACAACTTAATTCTCTAGATAGTATTTATCCATTCATCAGTTTGCATGGCATCCCAAGCACAGCATCATCCTCAAACAGAGATCAACAATCAAAGCAACCTGTAATGTTCTCTCTTTTGCATTCAGGGGCTATCACAGCCTAAGGGCTGAATCAAGTGCACTTTCCATATGACTCACCACTAAAAAGGGTGAGAGACTTACTCGGAAAAAGCGCTTATAAGCAAGCCTGGATTCGGCCCTAAATGTCTTAAGAAATTTTGGAACTGAAGGGGTACTGCAGTCTTCTGCGGCACAACCTAGTTTATCAATCAATCACAGTACCCACCCAGATAGAACGTCATTTTGGGCAGCTAGCTTTGGCTGCTTAGCTGAGCACTCGGTGCTAAGACATGCTCTGCAATGAGCAGCATGCAACACAGTAGAGTCACACTAAGCCACACATGTACAGTGTGTCAGTTCAGGACTCGGTCATTATATGACAGTAAAGGGGAGATGAAGCACATATTACCTCCTCCAAGAGCACGTGTGTCACATTTATGGGCAATGATCAGTGATAGTTAAGTACAGCACAAGGAACAATGTGCAACAGTGACCTCTGATAGTGATTGGTACCTACCACGTCCACAAGCATCAAGCAGTGGGTCAGGCAGGTCATTGGTTAAGGAAAAAAAAGATTGCATTCGTAATCAATGTAATGCTGTTTGAGAACTTGTGTCAGAGTCACACACTGAGCTTGGATTATTCTGAACCAGGAGTTCCCTACTGGCCTTCTTTTTCTGGAAAATTCAGCCTGAACTGGTACCATGTGAAAACAACAAAACTGGTCCGATTTCTCATACTAATTATAACTTGCATAGATAACAATTTTATAACTACACTATGGCCTGGAGTCTGTCAACGTCTGTTATTAACCTTGCCTCACAATAAAAGCAAGCATTGCACGTGTTCCTCACAAATGCAATTTGGCAACATACATTTGGTGATGACTGAAACTTCCAAATTGTGTTTCTGATAAAATAATGAACACTCAAATTTAACTGTATCAACATTAGTAGAAAGTAAGAAGTATTGTAGAAGTGATAAATTAGTTAAGAGTGGTAGATTTTCTGCTGTGAACCAATTCAGTGTCCTCCATTTGGGGCTAGAAGTAGTACCTGATAGTAACTGATGTGGCTGTGACACTATGCATTCATTTATCCCTCCCTGTAAATAATATTCCAGCTAATGAGAGACATATGAATGAATGGTAACAGCTAGCAACTTAAACCCGGCTCACTATTATTGTTACAGAGATATTAATGAACAAAGTCAGAAATAACTTCCCACAATGCCATGGGAACAATTGCAGGTCCCACCCTGTTGAGTGCTTTCAATGACCGAGCCTCTGTGTCGCTCTGCTGGTTACCTTTGAACAAGCAGCCGTGGCCCAGAAACAAATAACACTTCTTAGATGTGGGAAGCAAAGGCAGCCATTTGAATTATCTCTCTAGATATACTTCTTTGCGATATTTAATGCTTTAGAAATAATTCCAAACGAACATTGATATAAAGAGAGAAAAAGCCAAATATATTTTGCCATGCCGTGCAATATGCTCTACAATATTATCAGCTATCAAAACATTTCAGGTGACTAAAAACCCAAAGCACTCTTCTGTGTTCTTTAGCCTTATTTGATATGTAACTCATTGATGAACAAGTCTTTATATTATTTATATGGAAACTGTGGGCTACACTATTTTCAATATCAAGAAAAAATAACAAATCACAATTTTTCTTTAAAAAAAGATATTATTATTATTATTATTATTATTATTAGAAGTAGTAGCAGTAGTAGTATTAGTAGTATTAAACACATTGGGAGGAATCATATACCATTCATCCACAGAATCTTTTCAGTTCTTTGGGCCTCAGTAGGTGAGGAGGATAATTTCTGCATACACATCCTTCTTTCAGCACCAAACCCACTGCTGGTGCGTCTGGCCAAAAAGATACAGCTCCCAGTTCAAATCCAAGTGCTAATGCCATTAATAAAGTCCAGGTGCTTAGATTTATCGATCACTCCCAATAAAGGAAACTGTTTTGTTGGACTCTGTTCCAAATAGTCTATTGGCATGGAAATTACATCTATTTGTAGATTTGGTGACCCGTAGATGCAGCCAAGTTCTGTAAAGTTCCCACTGCCCCCTTGGATTCCTTTGCTTCTGGAACCATCTTCCTCACTGCGCACAGTGCACTGGGCAAGACACATTTACATCCTCTACCAGTCAGGTTTACCACTGTTCCAGTTATTTTAAACCTTTCAGTTTTAGCCTTATTAGTAGAAATTGGCATATTTATACATTTTTTGCCCTTTGTTTTCCAGTTTCCTCTTTTATGTCAGCCAACAGCCTTTTGTCTCTTCGTTTGCGAGCTCTTTGCCTATCTCCATGGAGATGGATAAGTAATGGATTTTCCATGTGTGTCATTTTTAAACCCCAGGGAAACAGGAAGCCCTGGAAGGCCATAATACAGTTCTTTAGGACTGCGATTAACTTATAAACGTAGAATGGTAATGCAGATTTAATTTTGTTTGATTTAATTTATTAAAGTCTTTGATCTAATTAATTAAAGTCATTAGGGCTGCCACTTTTTAGGTATACAATTATTACTGTTTTATTTATTAAGCATAAGACAGATAATGAACATTATTCTAACTTCTACTTATGTCATTTTCTTTATTTTGTTTTTTTTTATTACACGTTTTAAAACATGATTTAACATTGCATTTGCATGATAGGTGTCTTTTCTGTTTCATAAGATATCAGTCAGTAGATATGAGCAATCATTTGAGCAAAAATAAATGGAAGATATTACCTGCTCTCAAGGTTAATACAATCTGATCAGTTCTTTTTTAATTATAAAGCACTAACAGGTATTTAAAGTTTTTCAGGAATGGCCACATTGAAATTTGTGTAAAAATGCACCACCTTGTGGTGCAAATGTATTATCAAATTCCAGCTCCTCTCCTTCCGATAGTCTAAATGAGCATATGCATCTTTAAACAGCTTGAAACAGCTGGGAAATATTTTATCAGCTAATTATTTCAGTTTACAACAAGAAGTATGAATGCAGCCAACTGTGATATTGCTAAGGGTGCAATTGATAAAGCTCATGAAAAAGACATCACTGAGGTGCAGGCTGACTGAAACCTCACTTGAATGGAAAGATTTCACGCAGAACTTCCCCAGCCAAATATGTTTGGGAAGAGGACAAAGGGTAGTTCAAATGTAATCTTTCTGTGGCCAATTAAATATTGCATATCAAAAGATGAACACATATTCATTCCATTTTAAAAACAATTGTAACATTTTTAACTGTTCTGTAATGATAATCATAAAAGCTTCACATCAAACTTCAGGGAAAAATAGTCTTAGCATCAGCATTTAGTTGCTACCTGTGGTGGAGGTCTTGTTGTTGTTGTTGTTGTTGCCACTGCTGTTAATCTTCTTCTTCTACTATTACTTCTTCTCCTTCTTTGTCTTCTTCTTCTTCTACTACTACTTCTTCTTCTGTACTCATCTGGGCCATTTTAAGCCTTTTGGGGGCCCTATGCAAAATCTTGTTGCAGACCACACCATACACTGAGACAATTTGCTACATTCTACACAGTAAAAAAAAGAAAACTTATTTTAATGTTGGAACAAAGTTGCATTGTTAAGAGTTAAAAGCAAACATGCAATTTATAAATAATAAACAAATACAATGGCCACATAGATCAGCGCAGATGTGATCAGGTCAGGCTTAATGATGCCATGCCATGATAAATAATCTTCAAACTAACAGATTTTAACATGGATAAAATGAGGCATAAGTAAGAAAGTTACTTCAACTTCAATCTTAAACTCACTCATTAAAATATTGCCTCAGTTTTCCATAAAATTGGCTAGCAAGCTGACATCTATTGCATTTATTTGCTAATGCGATGCCTATCCTGTTGATGTATCATATAGCAAGCCAGCGGATAGCAGTTCTCCCCTTTATTAGTTTGTCTCTTCTGGCCAGCTAGCAACACAACACTATTTCACAGTTGTTTTTGAAAGACACAATCACTGAATCATTGACAAACTGCCTGATTCCTGTGTGCTTATCAAATATCAACTCTTCTTTTTGCATCAAAGCCCGCACTAGGCCCATTACCCAGTACCCTTGTGGCATATTTACACATTGGAGCCAATCACAGGACACTGTACTGATAACAGTTAAGAATGGTTCATTCATAGCTTGAGGCCACAGATGATGAATCAGCATTCAGTTCAACACCATGAGGAAAGCACACTCTGAGCTCTGTAGCTCTCTCAAAGCAACAAAGGGAGACTTGCCCAGGTTCAAACCGCCTCCTCTCATCTCCGCAGCGACCTCCGCTTTATACACGAGAGAAGTTTCTCCGCGCCATTATCTAAATCCGTTCCTCGCGGGCCAAAGCGCGCGGGCTGCTTTGTGTGCCTCCCTGCTTTTAGTGTCATTGACCTGCCGCCCGAAGCCTGAGCGTCAGAGCCGTTAGAATCTACCGTTAGGCAGCTGCATTTCATTTATCGCCACTAGAGGGTGCCATTGTGTAACTTTGCAACTTCGTGTTTTTTGGTCAGGTCCCCGTTGGGAAAGAGATATCTATCCAAATCGGGTCTTCCCGGTTAAATAAACGTTAAATAAAATAAATAAAATTGTGGAAGGATTACAGTGTTGAAAAAAGATCAGTAAGCAGATTTGCATGCTGTTTCATATTTTTGGTATTGTATGAGATTTTTACTTCAATGTGAATCTTTAGTGTTTTCTTGCATTATTAAATGTGTTATTGCATTTTGTTAATTACCCATCCATCCAGGCATTATCTAACCCGCTTCTTTCTGGGCAGGGTCATGGGGGGTGTTGGAGTCTATCCCAGCATGCATTGGGCGAGAGGTAGGGATACAACCTGGATAGGTTGCCAATCTGTTGTAGGGCACATACCATTATGCACAGGGCCCAGAATATAAGAAAGCAAGGTCAGTTACAAAGTTGAAATGCTAGTTAAGGTATGCAGTAAACTAAGTGTGTCCAACCCACCCACATCCCCTGCAGAACTAGGCTGAATTATAAAACATTTTGAAAAGGCTTTTTACAAAGGAGCTAAAATTGAAAAAAACACCGAGTTGTTTGAAAGGGTTATAAGAATAAACTGAAGGGATTCAACTGCGGTGTAAGAAAAATAAGAAATCAGGGAGCGAGGAGAAGTATTTTTAACAATGAGCCTTTAAGAGAGAACTGAAGGCTTTGAAACGATGCTCTTCTCTAACATTGGCAGGAAGTTTGCTCGATCCCCAGAGAAAGTAAATGATTAAAGGTGCAGTTTCAGCCACTGAGGCAGTAAATAAGAGCAATATTAACATGACCAACAGGCAGCCAATCAGGGAAGCTGAACTGTGACATCTGAGAAAAGCGAAGAAGAGACAAGGTAGGTGGGATTAGCATTGTAATTCTGCATAAACCGAAGGGCCACTGATCTTTTAGTTTATTCAGAATGCACTCACATCCTTAACTCTGAGTGCAAACACATTCAGGACACTCTTTAAAACTTTACGCAAGGGCATGGGTTCTGAAACCACTGAAATGAATGGTGGTCCATTGAGTTGGATTTGAAAGGAGGCCAGAGGGAAAGAACACTATCTTAAAATAAATGCCATTCATCATGGAGAGAAATGTACAAAGCTTGAGCAGTGTTACTGAGAATAAAATGTTAGAAAGGACGAAGATTTACTTCAGAAGAAAAGCAGTAGTTACGGTCAAGAATAAGAATTTGGAAATAGATCAGTGCTACAAAACAAATGGCCTTGGCTATGATTGGCCTATTGAACTTGTTTTACTATAGAACACATACAATTGACATGTTCTATTATCTTAATTTCAAATATATTGCATATACTGTACAATGTATAAAGGCTCTGATGAGCATTCAAAAATTGTAGTGTTGGTGCTTATTTCCAGAAAATTCAATTTATATTTATATACAAAGAAGGCGACTAGACCATGGAAATTAACATAAAGTTGTAAGACTCTGATGGAGCTTGTGTCCAAAACACACCAGTCTCCATGTTTCAGTAAAAGTCTCCCAAAATGAGAGCTGTCCTCAAGTCTTACAGCGTTATGCTCTGAAGAATATGTCATGTAACATCATAGTATGGACCTTTCACTTGTTCTTGTTGAGAACTGAAGTGATCATTGGATTCATTCATGCATTTTTGCACCTGAATTTTCATCCACACCATAGTCCCTTCTGGAAGTTTTTATTCTGGTAAACCCAAAAATTATTTAACAGCCATAACATGAGCATTCAAACTTTAAAAAATTCTAAATACCCATGACCTATGTGTTTCAATTGCACTTCATATGGATTGCTGTTAATGTTTTATTGTACACGAACCAGTGATTTTTACATTAAGTATATATAGATTTTATTAGTGTTCATACGGGCCAATGGGTTCCTAAGGATTTTTGAATAATATTGGTAGAATATTACTGTCCACAAGGTGGCAGTAGAAGCCAGTGTTTAACGGGGTGAAGGACGTTCCACCGCCTCCAGATGGCGGCCACGTGTGCTCTCGTCCTACAGGAAGCACGGTACAGCACAGCCTACGTGGCGGTTCGCTAGCCTTCCTCGGAAACAGCCGTTAGAAATCCAAGCCAAAATAAAAATCATTAAAACTTACTCATTTTTCATTAATTGAAAACTAGATTTTCCAGAAGCTCAGCAGTTTGTATATCTATGCCTGAGTTTTAATCTGTTCATATCTATGTTTATGCCCTTGTGCCAATTTGTGTAGTAACATATTTATCTATTTATTTAAATTAAATATTACAAGATAAAGAGATAATTTAACACCATTGAATTACAGTGCCTGCTGCAAGTTATATAGTTTCTTTGGTCTGATTATTTTTAATCAGATTTAGATTTCTTATTTGATTTTTTTAAAATTCAAACAATGATTTTACAATAGTCACCCACGTCCCAGCTTGTAATCTTGGGCTGACTTAAGTGCATCCAGTAGGAAATAAGCCAAATCAGTGAAATGTACAAAGTTTTGTAATGTTGCGCGATGTTGCAAAGCGCCCCTCCCTTCGATTAGCACAACCGCTCGTTAGAAGCTTTTCATATGTCCGCTTTCTCAGATGATGTCACCAGTGAAGAATGCCATCTCGAGATCAAACCTCGTGTCACCACTTCAGTTCATGCACTGAATGCGAGAGAGGAAGAATGGAAAGAAAGAGTGAAATTGAAAGAGTGGAAGTGAGAGAACAGCTAAGAGATGAAGGGAACCTCTGGAAGGGTAAAGAGAGTGATGTAGGGAGGGATTTAAAATATTAGTAAATGAGGTGTCTGTAGGAAATTCAGTTTTCTGTTGAGGGAGAAAAAATTTATAAAGCACCCATAAATTCAGCATTATAGCATGTCCAGCCCAACCAAACTATTCAGTACTCAGAGTAAGAATAAATTAGAGATTCAACACTACTGTTTGTCATTTACTTTAATCTAAACATTCACTGAACATACACTGAAACTCTTCCCGGCCAGGATTATAAAAATCCTGGCCAAAATTCTTAAAATTGGGAAGCAGCAGGATGCGTGCCTAAACTGTGAAAGCCTTTCTACTGCAATGACTGTCATGTGCAGATTTCACACATCACCAAATCGTTTATTTTAGAAAAGGTCAAGCAGGTCAATTTCATAATACCTGAACTGCAGCTCAGCTCACATTGCCCGTATATTCTTGCACAAGTGTATCAGATCTCCGCCTGCATTATGTTTCGTGAAAAATCTGGCGTTTCCATTTTGGAACAGAACACAATAGCAGACAGTGTCAATAGTAACTCAAGTACACTGCAGTATAAGCCAAATGAAAGGATGACAAAACAGCTTTTATTTTTTTCCATTTGATTTTTTTTTTATTTAAAACTATATTTACCAGACAAATCTAGCTCTATACATTATCTATTTGTTTTGTGTGTTTGTATGTGTTTATTCGTATACCAAATGTCATGTGCTTCCTTCACATACTGACCACACCACCAGAATCACGCAAAAAAACAATAAAAACAACAAAGGGGAGAAATCACAGTCTCCATCAGAGTTAGTTCTTAAACAATCATAAAATGTTGTGCTAATGTTTGGTTTTTGTCAACCAATACTTAGGATGGGCATCTTGTCCAGTTCACGAGTGAGATTAACTTCTTTTTTTCTTCGCTTTTTCCCGCAGCAAACTTACAGCAGACGTTCTCAAGTAAACAATTATCCATATACTCTACAGTTAATTTACACAAATATCTACAAATTCTCTATATAAACATTGTCAACACAATTCCCTATACACTGCATTATCTGTTAGCAAAATAATAATAATAAAAAATAAAAGAATAATCTATCACGATCTTCCAATTTTATGTTGCACTTGTTTGAAGGCTCAGTTTACTGACAAATGCTGAAAAAGGAAAAAGAAAGAAAAGCAGTTCAGTCCTGATGCAACGTCAGCACGGACTTCAGCACGCTAAGTAGCATTAAACTACTCATGTTAAAGCACGGGTGAAAAGAGCAGCAAAGACATCGTCAAGTGGGGGAAAAAAAGAAAGATGCAAAAATCTAAGGAAAACTTTTCAAAATCACAAAAAGGAAACTTCATCTTGTGAAACTTACTCAGATAAATGGATCTTGTGGAATGACTGACTGGGACTCCCCTAAAAGTGAAGTGCCCTGTAATCTATTTTCAGTATAATCTGGGTAAACAAATGGGGTTCATAGACATAGAGCTCATACCCCTGATTGGTTCATTGCACCCCTAAAGTTAAGGAACAACATTTTAGCCTGCCATTCAAATTCTCCCCTCTCTAGCTCAATCTTATATGATGAACATAACTAAGGACTGTTTTTATCTTACGTAACAGACAAATTTAAGTCAGGTCAGTCTTGGCACTGAGAACCCATTCAGGGCCCCAGACCGCGAAAGGTCTGATGACTGCAACAGAACATCAAAGCCCATGATTCAGCAAACTAATTTACCGGCAGGACCGCATTTGTTTGATTAGCCCAAGCCCAATCTCGTGTACTAGTGCGCAAACCTCTCAAAATCCTGTGGGAAACATGCAATTCTGCTTTCTGTCATCACCTTATTAGAAATCTCCATCGTCCAGTTCCATGCGTTCTCCATATCCCCATGACCTTCTTCCCATCCCATCCTCACTCAAATCCTTCCACGCTATTCTCTTATAAAAATTAAAAATAAAAACCGAAGGCTCTTTTTCTATTCCAGCATTAACTTAGTTTCATTACGTGTAAATATTGAGGACCGAGTCATCAATGTTTGTTTGTTTACCGATAAAATAAAATTTATAACACTAACAGGGGCAGATCCTTCACATTGCAGCATCACACTCGGCATCGAGTGTGAGTGACAGCATTTGCCCTGAATACGAAGGAGCCATTTAAATATCCACCCCCGGAAAAAATGGCATTTCAGAGATGGTTCCTTTTCCAGCTGGTGAGTGAAAAACAAAATAAAAACATAACTAAAGCCATAATTAGAATCCCCCTGTCGAAGAGAAGACTTACTAGCACGACCATACTCCTGGGGCTCCTAACGAATTTAGCAGAAGTATCATGAGTATACAGGTCTCAAAACTCTGGCAAGCTACAGATAAAGATGAACTTGACTATACAATCCCACGGTCTATAACAGTGACAAACAGAGACTGTACAATGGGTCTCCATGTCACTTCTGGAAAACACAAAACCAGATTTTCCTTCTTTTTGTTTCTGTGTGAACCACTTTTCCACAGCTAAGCTCTTCAGGAACATTACAAGTAATGTTAAGCAACACATAAAAAAAACTTGAAAAAAACAAAAAAACAGCAGATGTCTGAAAAAAAATGTCTAACACCTGTACAGCAGCTCTTGAAAATCAGAAGAAAAATTACAAAACAAAACAAAAAACAATAAAAAAAGAAGTTCCCAAGTTTCCCCATAAAGGAGCAAGACCTGATGGGACACGTGGTGTGCGGGGTGGGGGTATGGGGGAGGGCAGGGATGGGGGGGGGGGGGCACTACATCTTGGTTTCGCTGTCCGGAGGCTTCTCGTTCTCGTACTCGTTCTCCTGGGTGATGAGCTGGTAGGGCTTCTTCATCTCCTTCTCCTCCACCACCGAGTTGCCCATCTCCGCGTCCTTGGTCTGGAGCTCATGCCGGGACAGGTACTCTATGATCCCTGCCCCGATGGAGTCCCCCAGCACGTTGGTGGTGGTGCGCAGGCGGTCCCTGAGGGCCAGGAGGATTGGGGGGGGGCAGTGGGCGGGGGGGGGAGAGGGAGCGTGGGTGGTGGGTGGAGACAAGATCAGTAAAGGGGGAGGGAGGAAGGAAGGTGGAGGACAGGGGAAGGGAAGGTGGAAGTGATATTAAATGATGGGGAGGAAGGGTGGAGGATGGAGAGGGAGCATGGAGGAGAGAGAGGGAGGGTGGAGGAGGGAGAGGGAAGGTGGAGGAGGGGGAGGAAGGGTGGAGGAGGGGGAAGGGCAGTGTAGCGGTATAGAAGGATGAGAAGTTGAAAAGATGAACAAAGTGATTGAGTGAGAGAGGAAGGGAGGGTGAGGGTCGAGAATATGAAGTTAAAAAGGTGGAGGAAGGGACAGACAAAAACACGGGGCCAAGAAAAAAAAGGAAATGTAGGGGGAGGAAAGAAAACAGGAAACAAAAGATTTCACGTGTCACTGAAAGTATTACCACTTTAAAAACAAGATAAAATGGTCCACTTATCTGGGTGCATTTTTAGTGTAGGCACACTAGTGTTATCACCTATACTGTTCAAGCCAGTTCCAGTAGCGAGTGATGTTTGTTCAGTTTTGGCCACAAAGAAATTAAATGCAGATTAGATTAAAAGCTCGTAAAATAAAGGCAAATTGCATAACAGTGTGTGATCTGTCCTTCCCTCCATTTCCATTTTCCCTGAGCCAAATCTCCTCCACCCAAGTTACGCAAGCGGGTTGTGTGGCTTCCCCCACCCCCCACCCTGGGGCTACAGAGGGGCTCCCACCCCCTGAACCCCCCCCCCCCCCCCCCCCCCCATTCACCTGCCCGGCTGAGGGGTTCCCGCTCTCACACACAAGGCCCCTGCCCGGCTGAGGGGTTCCCGCTCTCACACACAAGGCCCCTTTGTGCGCCATTTTGAAGAGCCTCCCTCAGGGGAGGAACTCGATCCCGCTACGCGCTCGCAGTGAATGGGCCAAGGAGGAGGCGCGGGGGGGAGAGGAGGAGGCGCAGGGGGGAAAAGGAGCCCCGTGTGTAAGGGGAGGGGCGCGGTTTTAAGCTGTCCCGGAGGGGGAAGGGGGGAGGGGGGGTGCGGTTTCAATTCTTCCAGCGTTACTCTTAAAACCAGGGGTGAAATAAGGCGATGCATTAACGAGCAGGTCGTATTTTAAAAAACCAAAGCGGGCGAAAAAAAACGCTCTCGACTTCTGCGAGCCAGCGACAACCGTGTGATGTGGAGACATGTTCGGGAGATATGGCGGGTAGGGAAGCGTATCGTATTTCAGCCGCGACTCTCTGGAGCCAGACGTCTGCACATTGGAAGGCCGTTACGGAAATGAAATTTTGGAAAGTGAAATATGAAAAATTTGAAACAATCCTGCTTTTCTGGAATGGCAAACTCAACGACCTTGTCTCTCGTGCTTCCTGTCAAGACTGCAGGCTCACATCCTAGTTTGAAGAGAATAACCTTTTTTTTCCCTTTTATTTCTCTAATTAGCCCAGCAATATGAGTGGGTAAGGGGATTTTAATTGAAGGGACAAATTTGGGCCATCTAATTATGTTTCTGTGTTAACACCAATTGCAAAAATGCACAATTGGAAAAAAAGGAAATATAGAGCAAGACTCTGGGGTGTGTGGTAAAGTGTGTCATTGATTCTGCTGAAATCTCCCCACTGAAAACTACACTCTGCACATGCTGGCAACTAAAGGGTTAAGTGTGAGGGTTAAGTCGTTATATTCTTTCAGTCAAGTAGTGAAGGATATATTCTTCTCTACAGGAAAAAATGAAGAATGATCAAACATGATCTCCCAATTCATTTTATAACATTATAATATCATGATAGTGAATATGGTTATTTCTTTTTTTTTTTTCTTTTTTTAAAGAAATAAGTATACTCACTCCACATATCAAAACTGGTTCTGTATATTTCCGGCACTGGCATTTCAGGACTGATGGTGAGAATATATCTCAATATTACGGCACTTTTTGTAACCGTGAGGGGCAGAGGCAGAGCAAATACTCACAGGAACCAATCCACCGCGATGATGAGGGTGATGTCATCGGTGGGCAGTCCGACGGAGGTCAGCACGATCACCATGGTGACCAGGCCGGCCTGTGGTATCCCGGCAGCACCGATGCTGGCGGCGGTGGCTGTGATGCTGTTCCGCAACGCAAGAAGTATAAATCAGCGTGCAGTGAATGGGCACGCTAGCTTTTCATTAAGCGGGCTTGGCTCGGTCCACTGCAGGACTGAGTCAGAGTCTTTACTGTGCAACCACTTCTTTATTAGAGCATGATTTCCCCCTCATCGAGCTGTCTTATTCATCTACTGCCAACTATTCATCCACTGCACCACAATACAGTCTCCCAGCATAAACCCCTAACCCTAACCCTAACCTGCTCACCCAACGTCTGAGCATATGATCATGCGCTCACCCTAACCCGCTAACCCAACGTCTGAGCGTATGCTCGCCTGCTAACCCTAACCCTAACCAGCTAACCCATCATCTGAGCGTACGATCACCCGCTCACCCAACATCTGAGAATAAGCTTGCCCACACTCACCCAACATTCAGAGGGCAAACACATCAATGTTCTCTCAGTTTATCAGCACACGTGTATCACACAGAAACACACAAACCCACACACACACGCACATGTGCAAACACACACACGCATGCACACTCCCATGTATGCACACACACAGCAACACATTCTGTCAGCCATATATGTGAGATCCAGTGGATAAGGAGCGAGGATTTCATTCGATTTCCCCCGTGAGGCGCACCTGATGGTGATGATCTGGCCGAAGTTCATGTCCATGTTGTTGACCTGGGCGATAAAGATGGCCGCCAGGGCTTCGTACAGCGCCGTGCCGTCCATGTTGATGGTGGCGCCCACGGGCAGCACGAAACGCGTCACCCGCTTGTCCACCTTGTTGTTCTCCTCCAGACACTTAAAGGTGATTGGCAGAGTGGCTGAGCTGAAAGAGAGGAAGAAAGAGCTTATGACATTGTGGCATTTGTCATGACCAGGTTTTTGCAATTAAGTCCGCTTATGATAATGTAATATCTATATGCATATGGACATGGTAAATGCAGCCTGTGCAAACATCCCCCACAATGTCCCTTTTATTCCCATATATTCCCTTTTATTCCCATACATTCCTGTTAATTCCCATGGAAAGCTTCCACCCCTGAATATTCCCCAAATCCTTCAATCCTAGTCATGGCTGTGGTTGTGGATCTTTGCGTTCTCCTTGCTTAACTGTTCTGCCCAGACATTGACCTTTTGTTTTGTTCTCACTTGGTTCTTGCCTCACTCCAGTTCATTTGGTTCTGCCAATAGCTTCTTCGGCTTCTATTTGATGACACCCAACTGTCTTTCTCTCCTTCCAGCCCTCACAGGTGGCTGCATAATGGCGTCTGATCTCCGTCTGGACAGCACACCATCGTTTGACCCTCAGTCCCCAAGTCCCTTTTGAGGCCTCTCCAAAAACATGAGTTACACTGTCCCCGTCCGCCAAGAACGTCGGTGCCACACTCAAGTTTTTTTTTCTTTCCTTTTTTTGTTTTTTTTTCTGGGAACATCGTGACTGCGACCTGGTCCGGCAGGTCCATTAACAGGAAACAAAGGCCTCTCTTCTTTACGCCCCCCCCCCCAATGCCGCAGCCGGTCCGGGCCGTTTGCCGAATGTCGTCTGGGCTCCTGTGGGGCCCCGCTGGCTGGCCTCCCCGCCTGTCCCGCCAAAACCGCTCCGGCCCATTCAGAACGTGACCGCTTGGCCCGGGTTCAGCTTCGCCCCCCGAACACGCCCGTCCGTCTCGTCCGCGGTCGCCTCCCTCCCCTGGCCGCTAATTCCAGCCCGCGTCGAATTCACAGCCCCTGGCGATGGGCCGCCGAGGCCGCCAAGTTCTACCACTTTTCACTGCCGTCAATCAATCACAGATCCTTCACCCGAGCTCTTAAAATGTCAGCATCACCCAACAGTGCCCTCCAGCCGGGGCTTATTGGTTCCCCAGAGGCAGAACGGACCTCCGGCATCAATCAGAACCAACCAATCACGTTCCATCTTTCAGCCCCAAGACAAGGCTGGGGAACTGGTCTCGCAGTACCAAAGGTTCGATTCCCAAGAGAGCCACTGGCAACGCACCCATTCTGCACGTATGCCCTCGCTTTCATAGCTCATGATATTTCTTACTCTGGATAAGAGTACCTCTA
The DNA here is from genome assembly GCF_013347855.1 of Anguilla anguilla. NCBI lineage: Eukaryota > Metazoa > Chordata > Actinopteri > Anguilliformes > Anguillidae > Anguilla > Anguilla anguilla. The sequence continues at coordinate 46,948,929 of NC_049210.1, forward strand.
AAACAAATAAATAATTCTCACCATCATCATCATCTTCATCATCATAGTCATTATTATTGTCATTATTCCTAACAAATAGCCACCATAAAAGCATTCATTATTAAGGCAATGCAAATAACAATTGGGCTGGCATGATATTAGGTGTCCTTCTGGCTGTACCACTCAATAATTATTTTATAAACATGGACGCATCATCTGCACTCCAAAGGAGGAAGGCTCATTTGAGGTCCCCTACCTGGACGACGTGCCCAAGGCAGTGATGAGCGCCTGTAGCAGTCCGGCGATGAAGATGAAGGGGTTCTTCCTCGTGATGACGAAGTAGAGCGTGGGCAGCACGAAGGTGGCGTGGATGAACAGGCCGATGATGACCGTGATGGTGTACATGGCCAGCTGCCCGCCCATCGACGTGATGTCATCCATCTCCACGATCTTCCCCGCGATCAGGAACAAGATACCAATGGGAGCATACCTGGAGTGACACGGACAGACCAGGGGGATGCATTTAACCATCCAATCACACGGACAAACCAGTGGGGATGCATTTAACCATCCAATCACACAGACAGACCAGGGGGATGTGTTTCGCCATCCAATCACACGGACAAACCAGTGGGGATGTGTTTCACCATCCAATCACATGGCCAGACCAGGGGGATCCGATCACTTCACTGCTCCCAGTCAGCAATTATCCTCAGATATGCTGATTCAAGGACCTTATTTATTAATTTCAGTGAGCTCCTTCCTCTCTGCTCCTTTATTTATTCAGTCACACAGTGAGTGCTGTTCTATTAACAGATTATCTCATCTTAAATCACTTGAACAAGTTCTTCAACTGTGGCCTACCAAACGATGAGAATCACTTTAGTGAAAGGAAACAATTTGTTGCTTTACTTTTACCGTCAAAAGCACTTAAGATATTTTTTCTTCGAAGAAGAGTGTTTGATTAGATTAAATGAGATTAGAGTAGACATAAGAAGAAGCATTTGTTAGACTGGTAATTTATATTAATACTATTGACGTTTTTTTTTAAAATGAGTAGCAATTTTAAAAAAGCAAACGTGAAACGTAATTTCTCCCGTCCACAGGCTACTGACCACATGATGATGGCCACCAGCCTCATGATGGCCTCGTTGAGGCAGTCGAAGAAGTCCCGGAGCGGCTGGCCCTCCTCCTTCATGCTGCCGATGATGAGGCCGAAGCACATGGAGAAGACCACCAGGCCCAGCGCGTTGACCCCGTTGACCGCGCCGGGGATGGGGATCACCTCCTCCCGGGAGATCTCCTGCGTGCTGTTGGTCAGGTTGAAGATCGTGTCGTTCACCGTCACCGTCACCAGCACCACCCGCTTGCCGTACTGCGTCTTGAACTGGGAGACGGACGGGGGAAGGGAAGTGGAATCACCGAGCAGTACAGGATGAGAGGTGAGCTTTCAAACTGCTTTTAAAAAAAAAATCATTTAACCCTTTAAGGTGTGAGATCACAAATGTGTGAGTGGAATGTTCTTAGCGGAACATTCTAATGCTGATGTCACAATCAGTGCTGGTGACTGAAAGCAGTGGAGTTCTAGAACACCGACTTTTTAAAAAATGGACTCTTCAAAGGGTTAAACGAGGTGAATCACGGGCTGGGCATGTTTGGTGCTGCTGTTAGGTTGCATGTCTGGTAAAACGAAATTAAGTATTTACTTTCATTGACTGAATTTACGGATGACTGGGCACCATGAGTAAGACTCAGGGGTGAGACACAACAGCTGCCCAAAAAGCCATCACTCTGGAATGGGCACCACGTGGACTTTTCTTCTCTTCAAGGAAGGCACCCGGGTGGAAATGAAAGTTCCTTCTCGATTAATCCACCCCAATTCGATATCCGCGAGACAACAGTTCCTCTGTTTTGTGTTTGAGAACGGTCTGTCCTGGACGCCAGCATCTAGAGGGCAGCGCTTTGCTCAGCTCCCCTCTCCTTCTCCTTCTCGCGCTGCTTTTACGCTTTGTTAACAGATTTAAAGTCCCATTGTTATCATTGTTTGCCCTTCCCCGTGTACAAAAAGTGGCCTTCCCACAAAGGGTAGCGATACCCTTTATCTTATAGGCGCCTTGTATTAGGTAGCACACTCAACAAGCGCGTGTTTCTTTTACAGAAAAAAAGCTTTTCAATAAAAAACAGGGTTCAGCTTCAGGTCTGGAGGCCAGGCTGGGTTGTTTTCAGCGGAGAGAGAATAAAGCTGTCATTTTTTTGTTGATATGAAAGAATACTGACGAAAAAGAAATCATGATGAAATAGTCATTGCGATACGATAAGAGGGATCTGTGTGAAAAGCATCTCCTTTTACTGGTGATTTGTTATGTAATTGAAGTGCTGCTTGTGACAGAATTGGTGTTTTCCTTGGTTTGGGGAGTACCCCCCCCCCCCCCCCACCCCACTCCCATCCCTTCTCAACAGGGAAAGAAGAGGTAGCAAGAAAAAGACTCAGGTGAACATTAGATGAAAAAGAAGACGATAATGGCATGCATCTTTACCTGCTGTGTGCAGGCTTGCACCAGGTTGGGAGGGAACATGTTTCTGGAAAAAAAGAAGCATAATCATGATTCATGGCAATGAAATATTGTTTAATATTTAACAGAAATTTCCATTCGGCAAAATATTAAAACATAATATTTACATTTAATACAGAATATTCATACAAGTGCTGTACTCTGCATGCAATATATTTTATGTGGTAATAATGGGAGAGGCGTGCATCTCACTGATGATAAACTAGCAGCCAGTGAGCTTCTGGTGCACAGTTGGACCCACAGAACCCTGTGGAACCCCAGAGAACCCTGTGGAACCCCACAGAACCCTGTGAAACCCCACAGAACCCTGTGGAACCCTACAGAACCCTGTCCAATGCAGATCCTTCACCCGGGAGGACGGGAGCTGCTGAGCCCCAGTGCTGTGGTAAAGCCCTGTGATGATCAGTGAATGGACTCGTTTGAAGGCGCATAGGGACCGACTTGGCAGTCGTGGGAAAGACCTCGACCGACTGAGGCCGCGCCCCTCGCCAGCCACGCCCTGACGGGGTACCTGATGAGGTCCAGGAAGGCGTCGGCCGGGCTGACTTGCTCGATCTTCTGCTGCTGTTTGAACTCGTCCTTGGAGCCCTTGCCCGGGTGGATGATCAGCACCATGATGATGCCGATGAAGACGGCGATGACCGTGGTGGTCATGTAGTACACCACCGCCCGCATGCCCATCTTCCCCGACGCCCGGCTGTCCAGAGCCGCCATGCCTGCGGAGAGAGGGGGAGAGAGAGAGAGAGAGAGAGAGAGAGAAAGAGAGAGAGAGAGCGCCAAAAAGCGGTCAAGACAAGAGGCCGATCCCGCCTAAAATCAGAGCTACACCACAGGGGCTACACTGAGACCGCACGAACCCAAAGATAAGGCTTCCCCGAGCTTCTGAGCAACTACATGTCCTGCAATCCTATCATACTGTAACAAAATAAAAGCCAAATTTGACAGTTATCATTGATGTCATTTAACGATCCTTGTGATAATAAAATATTCATATTTACATCTTAATCTTTTTGCATTTAAATAAATTACTTGCACAAAACAGGAATTGTGGTCTTTAAAAACCAGTTTCTGAATTTAATAAGTGTAACTGCAAAACAGACCATCATCACTCTTCTGACTGGGAGTGCATTTCTAAAAAACGAAAGGATTACACGATTTTTAGAGCCAATTACGAGCCAAATCCACCAAGCCTGCTTCAAAAAGTGAAGCCTTTCATGTGCAAATGCTAATTAAGGTTGAGAACTTACTAATTAATGTAGGAAGCATTCCTGCCAATAAGATCATAAGAACATACTCTCCTCTGGAAATGTCTGTATAATTTAGTTTTTTATTTCCTTTTTTGAAGTGATAGCACTACTAAACTTTTACAGTTGAAAGGGTCAAACATTGCATCTTTGGAAAGCTGCCAGTGGTCCTTCAAACACAAGCGCTATATTCTTCAACAAGCCAGCAGAGCAGCAACCATCGGGCGAGATTTCGAAACCCCCCCCCAGTGTGTGAACTTCCCATCGCCCCAAGTCTGCGGAAGGAGGTTGGTGTTTCTGGAAGCCCAATCCACAGGCAAAGGTACAGAGAAGGACAGACATGCTGGAGGACCCCCTGCCTACCTCCACCCCTGTGGACCACCCCACCCGACTGTCTGCTGCCCCAAAATCCCTAAAATCTCTCTATTACACTCAGGAATCAAACGCCACTGCTGAACAAAAGGACGTCCGGGAACATCTAGACCTCCGGAAGATTTTCGTGAGACCTGGGTACATCAGGAGGACACCCTCGAGGTCTGCAGGATGCCTGTGGACGTGGACGTGACGTTGCAAGAACATACCGACCACGTGCTAATGCAGCTAGCGCGAGCCTGCACGTCTGCATGTGCAAATCCTGCTGCATCCGTGTGCGCATGGCTTCCCATTTATCATTTTAACGTTTTAACATCGGTTTGAGGGTGGTCACCACCCAGGGCCCGAACCCGCCCATCCCCCATCCCCCACCCCTCAGGTTGAAGCGACAGAAAAGAAAAGTGACAGAAGAAAGAGGGTTAAAAGCAGCATCAGGAAGAAAGAGAGAGAAAGAACGGCTGTGGGGAGGACAGACCTCGAACCCGAACAATGAGCTGGATTGAGAAGCAATAAAGTTAAGTGTGCGGTTTCAAAGTGTCACCCGCCATTATGTGCCATTGTGCTCATTCAGCATGGCACAGGCAGCAGCTTCCTTTGTGCGGCGTGAGATGTATGTGTTCCTTTCAGCCTGTACAGCGTGATCCATACACGCCTCTCTTTCTTCTCATCTTCCTCTCCTCCGCTCCCTGCTCCTCCTCTCCTCCTCTCCCCGCACCCCGATCTCCACCCGCCATCCGCGTCCCAGTCCCCGTTATGGATCTCACGGTCCCCAAGTCCTCGTACCCCAAAACCACTCCTCTCTCTCTCCCGTCTCTCCCTCTCCTTCACCCTCCCTGACAACCCTGGGAAACTTGTTGACTCGTACGGCTGCATTGTTTTCCCCAGATCACCCTGGCAACAGCCAACGGAGCCTGCGCAATTCGGTCCGGAGGACTAAAGAAATGACTTTCCCTCAGAAAAGGGAAAACCCTCCAGGAAAAAAACCCCACAGACAAACACAGGAGATGAAACAAAGTGCCCACCCCCATCCTCACTTCTCTCCTTCTTCTTCTTCTTCTTCTTCTTCTTTTTTTACTGCACTCTACAGATTTTCAGCATTAAAAAACCGCTTCGCCGCACCCTGTGCCCGGAGAGGAGGCTGTAACCCGTACGGCTGGAGAACGTCCAGGCCCAAGGGTCGCGTTTTTACACCGGAGTTTATCAGATGAAAGCAGGACAGAGAATACGATTGAGCCCGTAGGAGGAGAGGGGACGGGGGACGGGGGGTCGGGGGGGTTGGGAAGTGGGAGGAGTGTCCTTGCATCTAAAAAATTCAATTCATAAAAGCCGCCCCCCAGACCAGCCCAAGGACACTTCAGTCCGCCAGCCTGCACCCTTAGCATAAAGGTAGCCCTTTGAAAACCTCAAACACCTCCACAATAATTCAGCTGAAAGGCAGCATACATCGTTAGCCATACATCACTGTCAGCCATGCATCATCTGTCCTGCAAACCTGGTCTTTCACACTTTAAGGTATTTATTTTTATACATATTTAAACAACTTACTTTATTTCCAACTCTGGGGAAAGATATACATTTTTTTTTACCATAGTACTTTTTAGAGACACTGTCACAAAGATGCTTTCAAGAAAAACAGGAACTAGGAGAAAACTCCCTCAGTCACAACAAGCCGAGCTATTCTCTCCCTCAAGGCCCAACTTCCCCGATAAGCCTGATACAAAAATGTGTAAAGTTAGACTGTAAATAGCGCCCCCTAGGGTGTTCACATTTGACTTCAGTAAAGACGGAGGGCAGTTTGGCGGTTTGGCCAGCCCCCCTTTCCCCCCTTTCCCCGCACCCCGCACCCCGCACGCTTCAGGAGACCCGCAATATTTCGCTGGCGGTTTCAGACGCGGAATGGTGAACTAAAGACAGATATGCGAGAGCGGCGCTCTTCGGGTAATTCCAGGAACGACGGGGTCAGACCGCCAACGGGCCGGGGGCACGACAAGACACAGACCGGCTCCAAAAACCCGACATCGACCGAGGGCAAAGGGCTAGGCTTGCAGAACAAGAACACCTGGTACAGGAACAGCAGGAATCAGCTGCCGACCTGTGGACCATCTCCTGGGCTAAGCACATAGCGCTGGTGACGCAACGTTACGCAGGTCTGGGTCACTCAGTGAAGGGAGGTTCAGCCTTAAACTCACTTAACTCACTTCCCCCTGCTCAGGCGCTATAAAAACATGTCCAGTTGGATATTGCTCAATGGCCGCTTCAGTGTATTCATTACTGTCATGGCAACATATTTCGATAACACTGTGCTTCCCAATGGAAAAGCTCTTAAAATATTTTGATTATTTGGAAATTTGGTGTATGAGATAATAATAGTTGGACTGAAATAATTTTTAAAATATTGAAACATGAATTTGACATGTATCTTGTTATAAAAAGAATTTAAATAAATGTTTTTAAAAAACTGCCAGAATTCTACTCCCAAATCACTGAATCACTGGAAACCAATATGAGACTCAATTCATTAAGTTTTTTTTTTTAAAGACTTCAGATAAAAAGTTTTGGAAACACTATAAAGGATAACACCATTTTTAACAGGTTTAATCTGTACGTCTCATCTGTCTCTTCACACACTTTGGACACGGGGATGAAGTTGCTAGGGAACGCCACGTCACACTTTACTGGTTTATTGTATATGGTAATGAAATGCCATGGAAAGAGATGGAGGGCAATTTAGGCCCTTTATGTGTGCTAAGCAGAGCAGGAGAGAGAGGCAAGACAGGAAGCATCAGGAGCCACACTGTGCTGATTAGTAACAGCTGACCATCCCAGACCAGCAATGTGGAGGGATTCTTCCCTGTGTATTATCTCTCTCTCTCTCTCCCTCTCCCCATCTCTCTCTCTCTCCTCATCTCTCGCTCTGTCCCTGTCTCTCTCCCCATCGCTCTCTCTCTCTCTCACCATCTCTCTCTCTCTCTGTCCCGCTGTCTCTCCCCATCTCTCCCCATCTCTCTCTCTCTCTCTCTATGTCTCTCACCCCTGCATTTTAATAAACAAGGCTGTAGTACAAAGGAGTCACTGTCTGCACACCAGAAAATGGAAACAAAGGGACACTGAAAAATAAAAGCTAAACATTTCACATAACAACAGCTACAGCTACCTGCATGGCTCCTATGAAAGTCTATAGTCTCCCCCTGTCTCTATTAAAGGTATTGTATTACATTGGTTTTAAATCTGAGGTCCATAGCCAGTGATTAGATCTGGGGTCAGTTCCAATTCAACTCCGGCTCAATTAGTCAACTTCAGTTCCAAAACAATTTCGTTCTTGTCAGTTCCATGCTAAATCCTTTTTCAGTATTCCTAACTTATCCTAGTTCCATCTAAGTTCCTGTCATCTTCTATTAAACAAGTGCACATGAAATGAGTATGTTCACTTAATCTTTTTTTTCTTAAGGTACCGGGAGTAACATCTCAGACCAAGCGGGGGGCGGGGGGGGGGGGGTGAATCCAGAGTTCATTGTATCAGCGCGAGCCAGAGTTCCATTGTGATTCCACTGGAGCTACGAAGGATGACATCACCGATTTACACACTAGAGCATTATGGGTAGGCAATATGGTGCTTGTACAAGTTTTCCTTCTCAACGTAATTCCCTTTAACGCAATTGATTCTTTCAAGGTCACAGCTATTAGATATTTATAAGGATTATTTGCTCATGTGATATTTCTTTAAGTGCACCTACATTTGTTCTCACTATCTTACTACTATTCTTCAGATTGTTTGCTTCCTAATTTACATTAGGCCGATATTCTCATTGGGAATTCATTATATTTTGACAGAAAAAATAGAAATATATCTCAGGAGCAACAAGGGCCACCATACTTATAACAAAGAGTCCAGTTAAAATGCTACAGTAACCACATAAGTGTAATAATTATTTTTTTTGTCAACTTTTATACTCGCCTCATGTACTGTAATGTGTCTTATATTATCACACTACTGCCTCAGAAAACTCTTGTGGATACTCCAGCTTCTGAAAATAAAACTCAAGGACATCAGTTAAACAAACTGCTCATCTGCTAATAATAATAAAAAAATAATTAATAAAAAAGAACGGGAATCGTCATGGAAATGAAAAAAACCTTCTCCTCCCACACCACTAATGAGAACATTCAGTTACAAGAACAGCAGCAGTGAAAAACGAAACCTCTTTTTATTTAGTGTCATTTCTTCAGGGCTGCCAAATAATTTCAGCTTGCATGTTTGTTACGGACCACAACTTTCTCTTGGGGTAAAATAAACAACTTTTCTGAACTGAATTAGATATGATAATATGAATGATATTATTGCGGCTTTTCAATCAGCTAGTGTAATGCACACATAATTACAGTGTATGGACCAAAAAAAAACCCCCACACATCATTACATAAGGTCAAAAGGAAAAACAAACGAGAAATAAATTATACATTCAATTTAGAAAAAAACAGTCGCTGTGACACACTGTTGCAAAGACAGAGTTCCAGCGCATTCATTAGGCGACCTCCTTTCATGAATACGCTGAATGGGCTCTTTGTCTTCTCCAGCTGTATCTGAGCACAGCCACCGTAACCTCTGACCCCCCCCCCCCCCCCCCACACACACACCCCCACACCCACCCACCAAACTCTCTTGAAGATCCAAGGGGGCACCGCTGACCACACGGGGGCAAGTGGCCGTTTCTCGCCCCCGCTCCGGTCACCTCTGCTGCCCCTCCAAATTACCTGCCCCAGCTCCCATCTGCCCCAGCCCACAGCGACCTGCCCCTTTCATCCCCATGCCCTCTCTGTGTGGTGTTTGAGCCCCTAGACTTTGGCCCCGGGGGCCAAATCTCACTCTTCTCTCATCGGCCTGGTGCCAGTGCAGAGTAAACAGTCTAAATCGACCTCCGGGGTTGGGTCACATGACCTCAGCTGAGCTGCTGGAGAGTTATAGCACTTACAAAGGCTTTGTGTGGAAACAGGTGGAACTACCTTGATTTTAAATGGCTTTAAATATTAATATAGACATAATACAGACATGGCTATATAAAGCTATTTTCCATTTTAGTGTAGGCAAGCCCAACCATACTCACAACCGTAAGACATTCCTGACGGATAACCATGGTCTTGGCATACACAAACAACTGTAGTTAGTGTGTGTAGCTAGCTACGTTCATTAGCTATATGCACCTAACATTAGCCAGTGAGATGAGAAAAAGACGGTAAGTCATGCTGGGGTTTTCAGAGAACCGTTTCATCTTCTGACTCAAAAAAGTTGATAAAAGTTAAATGGCCTTTTTGCTGACAATGTCTGGGGGGCCCTGTTTTAATGTTTCTGGATCACCTATGACTGTAAAATTCAGGGCTCAGTAAACAAGCTCCCCAACTTTAAGCTCTGTACTCCATTCCCCATAATTCCTCCCCGCGAATGCTTCGCGTAACTCTGTCCATTGAAAGTAGCCTTGACCACATAGAAACATCAACGAGCTGTCAGCAAGTGCCAAGGAGCAATACTTTGCTGTTTACTTTTCTCCCTAAAACCAATATGTACAGATCTCCTGTGCCAAAACATCCGTTGTTGCCAAGGAGAAAGCAAATTTACATACCACAAGCCTCAAGGACAGAATGCTCGTGAAAAACAATAATATACAAGAATCGGGCTTTCGGATCATCTCTGGAGTTACTGAATTAAATGAACACCAAACAGAAAACAGAGCACAGCCTTATTTACTGATGCTCACAATCAATCTGAAGCAACCGAACAGTCAATCAAACCAATCAACCTTTCCTCTGTACATCACATGCTTTAACTAAAAAGACTTTGTGGTGTGAGCAGCGTAAAAAACTGAGGAATCCAGTCGATGAGACACTATGAGGTAAAAAAACTAAAAATTCTCATTGAACCCCAGGAAAAAGTGAGTGAAATAAACTAGCTTCTGAACGACTGTTAATCACGCTTTCCCCCATGAATAGAAATCTTCCTTGGCTCCATGTGCGATGCACACCAGCTAATGACATCTCCATATTAAAGGAAGGCTCAGGAATAATGGAGGGAACATTTTCCTGTGCCAAGGTGACCAGCAAACCTCAGAGCCACAGTGAACAGACACAGTAACACGCTGTACGTGTGTAACGGTATTATTATTATTACAAACCGCATGTCCAGTAACAGGCTGTACGTGTGTAACGGTATTATTACTATAGTGCCCCAGTGATTAGACACAGTAACAGGCTGTACGTGTGTAACAGTATTATTATTATAGTGCCCCAGTGATTAGGCACAGTAACAGGCTGTACGTGTGTAACAGTATTATTATTATAGTGCCCCAGTGATCAGACACAGTAACACGCTGTACGTGTGTAACAGTATTATTATTATAGTGCCACAGTGATTAGACACAGTAACAGGCTGTGCGTGTGTAACGGTATTATTATTATTACAAACCGCATGTCCAGTAACAGCAACACCTCAAGTTGTCTTTCTGATCTCTGTGAGAAAGCCTGGATGTCCTCCGGCGTGGGGGCCCTTAGCCTCACTTCAAAGACCCCCCCCCCCCCCCAGCTCAGAGGCTTTGCTAATGATAGCAAAATAAACAAGGGTCCCGTTAAAATCCGTGAGGGGAGCGGGCAGATGAACACGTAGCTCAGTAGTGCTACCGTATCTCTCACTCTCAATGGAGACAAAGTTAGAGGAAATTAATGATCAGGGTCATATTGTACAAAAGCTATCAGCATTCCATTTAATTTTTAGAGCCCACCAAAGGGACTTCGGCTATCCGAAAGATTGGATTAGCAGATATGTAATCCTTGGAGATAGAAACATGGTGCATTGCACTTGCCTTAATGAAAGGACTGATTCTTCTGGGGATGGTAATAACGTGACCTCCCACACAAAGCAGCCCCTTACAAAGAGCTGCCTTCACGAACGCTTCAGACACAAAGGTCTCAAAAACAACGTCTTCCTTCCAAAAACAAACAATAGGGGGGGGGGGATTCAGGCAAGACAGTTGTGGACTTATATAATTGCCACGTTTTTTTTTTTTTTTTTTTTGCTGTTGTTTTTCACAATTCAGAAACATCATTGATGTTCTGGGCCAGAATCATATAACACGCCAAAGGGCATCTCCTGTTACATAAAAAGCAAAAAATAACAAACAGTAAAAGCTGCAAAAACAGAAATGCTTTGTTGCATGTTGATGTACGTGGAGAAATATTCCCAAAAAACACAAACAATGGTACAGTGGTAGAACAAGCAGAAAGTGGATTACCACAACAAAATAATTGCTACGTTGTCGAGAAAAGAAAATCCAGCATAGACCATAGGATTGTGTTCATTATTATGTAGCTGAAATAGTGTTGAAAGTACTTGAGGACCCATTTTGAAAAGTAATGGATGGAAATTTTTTGTAAAAGAAATCTACAATGCACGACTCCAATTCTGCACATATACTGAGCCAAAGGGGTGGGGAAGGGGGTCAAAAGAGAAAGGTTAATGCTTCACCGTTGCTTTTGCAAACTCTACACAAGCTTTCTGAGCATTTCTGCAGCACTGTATAACAGCACCCCTTTATTACGCTAACGGAATCTGGAATCCTGCAGCAACAAATCCAGAAGGTTCCAGAAGACCGATGGAACATTCCAGAAGTGAAAACAACAGACTTTTTGTCTAAATGGTGTTGTCAGCATGAACAACACTGTGTGCTGCGAGACAAACTGGGACTCTCCAGAACAGACTGAACGTGTGCACCTGAGGATGTGTGTGTGCCGTGTTGGGGTTCATACCTGTAATGAGACTGGAGACCAGCAGGGGGAGCACCAGCATCTGCAGCATACGCATGAGCAGCTCCCCAGGGAAGGAGAAGTACTTCACCTCACGGTACGACATCTTGTAAGGCCGCAGGGCGAAACCCAACAGAATTCCTGGAGGAAAAACAAGCAGCGGCTAAAGACGACGCTAAAAACTGGCTTTAAGGAACATCTCTCACACGCACAGGTTCAACATCACAGCACAAACCCTGACTAGACCACAACCAGAGGAAGCGTACAATTCTGTAACCATTGTTTATCATTTTCCCCTTAAATTTGGAAAAGGCATATAGAATATTGCACATCTACACAGTTTTTGTAATTCCAATGAATGGCTACTATCTCTTAGAAAATGCTTAGGTCTGATGATGAATCTCAGAATCATTCCTTAATCACAAATCATAAATCACAAATTAAACAGAAATGTGATTGGTGAAAAACATTTTTTTTTTGACTCCAAGTTCAAAATGAACTAAATACTGTGCCCTCCAAATGTATGTTAATCGTAAGGTGAAATTTGTTATTATATGCCTAAATTGCTTTTTAGTTGTGTGTCTTGTGATTTTGTTCAGCCACCTTCAGATGGGAAGAAATCTTTTTGGCTTCAGTTGTGGAGGAGAAACGAGAGGATTCAAGTTTTACGAGAAGCTCTGAGGAAGTTCTGTTTTAATCATAATCATCTGGGTGAATTGTAGCGCTCCAAAACTATGACATATTCAAACTACTCAAATCCAATGCGAATATTACAGTACCCCCAGACCCAAACTTACAGTCACAGGCTGAGCCAGTTTCAAAGCATAGTACTGTACATACTGAATTTGAGCTTGCATGAACATGTAACCCAAGAGTGCAACGTAAGTTACAGCTCACATGTACATCAGGGTAATCCCAGAGCTCACCCACTCAACCTTCTCCGATCTATCGCCCATTCATAGAGGACTAGACGTCACTGTTGGACGAATACTTAGATCCTTCAAGGAAAGGTTCACTGAAAATGACTACCATTTACAGGAAGTCAGAGAAGGTGGCTGTCATTTGCCCAGGCTGAACAGTAACAAATACTGAACTGTCTTTATTGCTGGTGTATGTACGTGTTGAGATAAGTGGGGTTCGGGAACTGGAGAGAAGTCTGTGGATGCATACAGTCGTTTGGATGTGGACTGCAGTTGGGCTGGACTTGGTTATGCAGGCCCTGAGTCTCCTATTGCAGGACAGAGTGACGGTGTCCCAGTATGGGAAGGATCATTAGTTCTGAGGTGGGGGGGCCAATGATTAGGCATGCCCAAACTCAGTCTCTTTTTATGAAGAAGACTCATGGAATTCCTCCACTGGGTGTAATGGCCCAAGGACTGACAGTGTAGGGTAGGTGCTGGCGGTCAGGAATGTGTGTGTGTGTGTGAGTGTGTGTGTGAGTGTGTGAGTGTGTGTGAGTGTGTGTGTTTGTGTGGGTGTGTGTGTGTGAGTGTGAGTGTGAGTGTGTGTGAGTGTGAGTGTGTGTGTGAGTGTGTGTGAGTGTGTGAGTGTGTGTGTGTGTGTGGGTGTGTGTGCGTGCGTGTGTGTGTGTGTGTGCGTGTGTGCGTGTGTGTGTGCGTGCGTGCGTGTGTGCGTGCGTGTGTGTGCATGCGTGCGTGTGTGCGTGCGTGCGTGTGCATGCGTGTGTGTGAGTGTGTGTGTGTGTGTGTGTGTGTGTGTGTGTGTGTGTGTGTGTGTGCGTGTGTGTGTGTGTGCGATGGTGGAATTTGGCACATCTGGTGCCGACATGCTGACATCACTGAACCACTCCTGCACCCGTTAACCCTCTACCTGAATGTTTCAGATGGAATCTGAAGAGATTTGGAGAGGCCAGATTTTCCCAATGACATCCAAGGAAAACCAAATCGCATAGTCATAATGAATGAGTGCCTTTTTGCCTTGTTTGCTTTAGATTTCAAAGCTGAAGAGACTGGGAGAATCTTCCTCTCTAATTTCACAGGCAGAAATCGAAGGTCTTGTAAGTAATTAACACACTGTTATCTCCGCTCCTTCGGGACACCTTTCAAACTGCGGATTTCGGAAAACAAGGTGAGTACGGAGTAGATGTGAAACTAATCTACAAGGTGTGTTAGCGTGCAAACGGTGCTAGTCTCAGGTTATTTCTGACCTTTCTCTTGTGTATACTGTCACCGATCTATTCATAGATGCTACGAATGTGCTTTCAGTCAGTTTATTCCTGTGAAGCTGCTACATTTCAGCATTTTTACGAGCATCTCGTTATCAACACAAACCCAAATTTACCTCAAATTAACATGCAAAAGGCCTCATGTTCTGGAAGAAAAAACAACCCTATTCACAGATTAATTTGTATGTAATTATATATAAATATGCATGATACGGATAAAGTTGAATAGTAAAATCTCACATGCATGCACGCGATCGTGAACACACACACACACACACACACACACACACACACACACACACACACTGTGGTAGTTTCCTTGCTCAGAGATGCTAGGCACCCTAAAGAATCCCATTCAAGCTGCACTTAAACATTGTAAATCCCTAAATCATGGCCTGGCACAATGGCCTGAACAGACCCTTCATGAATGGCACTGCCGTCCAGTACCTCTAAGGGGCAGGGGCTCAGCAGAGGAGTGTGTGTGTGTGTGAGAGAGAGAGAGAGAGTGTGTGTGTGTGTGTGTGTGTGAGAGAGAGAGAGAGTATGAGAGTGTCTGTGTGTGTGTGTGTATATGTGTGTGTGTGTGTGTATGTATGAGAGAGTGTGCATGTGTACGTGTTTATGTGTGTGTGTGTATGTACATATCAGGGGGAGGGGCAATAGCCCTCATTTCCACAGGCTTAAAACAGGTGCCCGGTCAGGTCTGCTCAGCCATTGGCCGGTGGGCAGACAGCGCGGGGGACCCTAGCGAGCGGCGCTCACCGATGATGACGGCGGCGATGGTGAAGAGGACGAAGCCGTTCCGTCGCAGGAAGCCCTTGACGTCGTCCCTGGTGACGCTCTCCGCGGCCTTGCGGACCCTCTGCGTGCGCAGCTGGACGTCCCGCCTCAGCCGCTGGAACGGCCCGCGAGGCCTCGGGTTCCCGCCGTCGCTCTGCGCCATGGCCGTCGCTCGCCGCGCCGCTCCGTGCCCCCGCACCGCTCCTGCCGCGCTGCACGCACCGTCCGACACTCAGGCCACGCCCCCACCGGCTCCGCACAGGACCACGAGTCTGGAGGAGGAAGGAGACGCACCGGGTGAACGAGAGTCTGGAGGAGGAAGGAGACGCACCGGGTGAACTCTCTCTCTCTCTCTCTCTCTCTCTCTCTCTCTCTCTCTCTCTCCGGAGCTGGTCTCCTAAAAGGAGACGGAGCGGGACGGAGCCCGTCCAGCGTGGGGTGACCCGGGGCGCCCGGGGATACCAGGTGAGGAAGGGGAACGCGTGTAACTCTGCAGCTGAACGTGACTGCGCAGGTGACCTCACACGCCAGACAGCCACACGGGAGAAATCCAACACCAGACAGCCAGAACATCTGCTCCAAAGCACCCCCCCGCCCCCCCACCCCCGCTGGGGTACTGCTAAAGCAGACGGAAACGCGCAAGATTTTCACATCCAACAAAACAAATATTTGCATTACCTAAAAAAAAAGAATTCCAATGGAATCTTGCGTCAGCTTTCAGCGCAGTACGCTGTAACCTCCGAGGACCCAGAAATTCATTTTTGACTTTTGTAGGGCACGAGGCTCTGATCATAATCTCAAGAAACATATATTCTGTTATACTGAAACCTGAAAGTTTATACTGAAAGGAGCATTCAATAAAAATAAAATAAATCATATTTTTGCATTCAAAACACCATTTTATTCAGCAAAAATGTTACATCATATCAAAAAATTAAAAACTGTTTTCTGCCAGTTCTTAGGATGGTGAAAGTCTCCTGAGGTGGTTCTCTGAGACCGTGAAACCAGGGAATGGAACAAAATCTGCAGGTATCATTCTTGAACATTTTTTTTTTAATTCCATAAATTATCAAATGAAAGTCAAGCTCAGGTCAGATATGGCTCATATATCAGCCCCAAATATATACGTGATGAAGAATGATGAAGACCCACAGTGGAACATCATAAACATCATGTTTGGTGGTAATGAATGAATTCCACAGGGTAGCAAACACAGTGTGCAGGCTCACACCCCCTAATTCAGTCCACTGCTCTGTTCAGATACAGTTTATTTTAATGTTCTTTTGTTTTCCAAAATTACAGACAAAGCCATGTGTAAAATGGAAACTGCATAAACTGCTTAAAATTGCCAACAGAAGACCCATAGCTCCCATGTTCAAAAAAAAACAGCATTTTCAGGACCACGAGAGAAATCCAAGCCTGAGATTTCCTTGAACCTAATGCATCTCATCATCTCACAGGTAAATGTCTAATTCAGAGCTGACGTCTTCAACAACAGATGTTTTTTTTCATTCATGGTTTTGCATTGAATCATTCGTATAAAGTCCACGCGTGTGCCTAAAAAGCCATCTAATCCTTGTATAAAAAATAAAAAAGAAGAAAAGAATTGAATCAGCAGCACAGAATTATATGCCCATAATTCCTTTGACATTCTGTGCCTTACAGCATATCTAAGAACACACGGTTTAATGTAAACTTCCTACGCTTTAATGAGGTCTCCTGCATCTGCAATAAAATACACACTTGACTCTATAATAGCACAGGATGCCACCACGCGCCACCAACCGCAACCACAACCAAAGATCCGGATTTTAAACTACTATAAATGCTTCGGTGCCCTTTGGTAAATTATTGCAACATTTATCAACCGCAATTATCCGGCCAGTGCTCGATCACCTCAACACACCAAGTACACGACACAGCACAGCGCAAACAAAACAAAGTTACACGCAAACAAAGTAACGCCACGGGTCCACGCGCACGCACACACGGTAGACTTCAAAAGACCTGTCAGAACTTTCCAGCCGGCAAACTCACGCACATATACCAGGGTGAATAACGTTCACAGCTACAGACGCATACTTACCTTTCGTTCTCAACGCGAATGCTTTAATTTCTTTTTGTTTGTATCTTTCCGCCGAAGTTTTTTTTTTTTTTCAATTATTCACAGCGAGGGAAAACGCTCGGGTTAGGTAGTGGCAGAGAACGCGAACCCGGGAGACCGGCGTAGGAGAGGAGGGAACAGGGGGAGCGGAGAACTGAAAGAACCAGTGAGAAAACGGATAGGACAGGAGGGGAGGCGTTGTGAGCTCTGAGTGAGTGAGTGAGTGAGTGAGTGAGAGAGAGAGAAAATAGAAGGTCTCTCACACTCCGGGTTTGTAGAAGAGGGAGGAGATTGCCAGCTCAACTCTGGGGGGAGAGTGAGAAAAAAAAAGAATGAAAAAATCCTCCCTTTCGGACCGAGGGGCTGGAGGAATAATGAGCTTCCAGAGCAGAGAAAAAGGCTAGCTTGTTTTCTTCTCGTTTTCTTTCAAAATGCTCTCACGCTTTTGTCAATTCCGTCTCATTAGAAATGCGAACCCGATTCCTGGCATGCACAGGACAGGGGATATTAAATACGCGTCGGGAGCGACGATACATAACGTTACATGTTACATGCAAAAAGACGTAGGGGCTAAATTGCATCTTTTACTTGACTGTGGCACAACTGCCTGTGATGTGTGCTTTCGCGAGTGAAGTATTTTCAGAAAAGTAAAAATAGCGATCAGGCTAATGTTTGCTTGGTGTTTTTATTTGGGATTGGGTTGTAACCCACGATGTCTGGCTGCAAAGCTTTTATCCCAGTTGCTGGTGCTGTGCAAAGTTTTACCCCAAGCGCGCTCCCAAGCCCTCGCGGTGGACATGTTGCGCATTTCCATTTAACATCGGTGGAGGCAGAGCTATTCATTTAGATCAGTGGCAACCAACCTTGTTCCTGGAGGATCTACCAACCTGTAGGATTTCATTTCAACCCTAACTTGGCACATCCTACTATGTTAATTAGCAGCTCAATAAGATCAATTGCTGTTGAATGAGGTGTGTTTTCTTAGGGTCGGAATGAAAACCTACACGAGAGTAGGTGTCCAGGAGCAGAGCTGGTTGCCGCTGATGTAGATGATGGCTGCAGGGGCGCCTGTGGGATTTGGTCTGGCGCTGGATGCCCACCCAAGTCACAGCCCCCTCTTTCCACACCACACCAAACCAGTTACAGACATGCGAGGGGCTACAGTCATGAATGGGCTTTTGTTTCAAGCTTTGCTCCAGTGCGCTGCCTTTCACAACAACTGTCTTATTAGAAAAGACGCAGTCACACGTCCAGGCCACTTTCCCATTGCACATAAACCCGGAGAAGAAACAGTCGCGGGAACAGAGATCCTGGCGAGACAATACATGCAGTGAAGGCAAATATAATTTTAACACTTTCGTGCAACAGATTCCAAATCTAATGCATGGCAGGCCTATAGAACTGCGTGAGTGTGTGTGCATGTTTGTGCATAAATATGTCAGTTTGACTTTAGAATTCCTTTTAGGCAGTAACTGTTTTCATTGCTTAAGCACTTTCAGATTGTAAGCCGAGTATGTGTCTACTACTTAAGCATCCTTAAACGTCTAAATGTTTGTGAAGCACCTTCGTTTTGGGTGTAATAAAAACGGGACAGGAGGATGTTCGAGCCAGGTTGTCAGCGCCGTTCCACAGCGTTCTCTAATGTGATAATCTTTCGGGGGAGATCACGCCAGGCGCAGAAAATAAACGGGCGGTTGCTCGGGGCGCGTCATCGGTCTCCAATTAGCGGTGCTGAAAGGAGTTACGTAAGCGGGCCCCCTCAGAAACACAGAGGAGGAAACAAAAGGGTGAAATATTTCCCCCATAGCTTTGCCGGGGACAAAGGATGTCAAAGACAACAAGTTTCCTCTGTTTTGTGCGGAATTTGCGGCGGTGGGAGTATCAGGGTCGGAGGGGCCCGAAGAGTCATGCGGTGTGCGGAGCAACAGCCGGCTCAAAGGAGCCGCACCAGCTGGGACGTACAGAAACCTGCATAAAACCCCTGAATGCTGCGCAGAACAATCTGCACCGACTGTTCCATACAACTGCGCAACCGTATTCAATCGCATCGTGGCACAAAAAAAAAAAGCTCTTGACGGGCTATTGAAGTCAAGACGGGTGACCTTGCTCTCCCGTTTCCCCTCGTCTCAGACGCTCCAACACTCTTCTGACAGCGGCGTTCACGTAACAGCCCGATCGATCAAACAAAACTGAGCGTTTGGACGGGAAAGAAACACACAATATACCTCCTGGGGTTGGGAAACACATAACAACCTATATATATAACATGTAACATATGAGGCTTTTGAAGAAAAATATTATTTTACTCAGGAAAATAAATCAAATCACTCCTTAATGCATAACATATTCTATTCCATCTGAAGCAATGGGTGGACAGTGTATTATATTATTCATGCAGGTTTATTTTAACTAACAATAACATATCAATTGCAGAAAGCATCTCTCATAAACAGCATATCTTATAGTAACAGCAGCTGATAGCATGTGCTGTATAGCAGTGGTACCCAAACTCAGTCCTGGGTACCCCTGTGGATGCTTGTTTTCGTTCCGACCACAGTTGCAATCCCAGAATTTTCATATGTTATTCATTTTTCATAATTAGGTGCTTTTTCATGTTTAGATGGATTATTCCCCTTCTTAAACCACACTATGCCAGAAATCTCCATGCCATGCCATAAAAAATAACATTTCCATGTTCATATTGAGCTTACTGTGCTACATTGCAAACAATTACAATACAATACAAACAATAATGTTGCATCCACAAATTATCAAGTAAAAAACTGTCAAGACAAATACTGTCAAGAGGCTGAATATGAGCTGTGACCGCTCTTCTGGTCCAGGTGGCGAGACATCTATCTGTTAAACATCTGTAACGCTAATCACCACATCTAAACATATCTGAGGCCTTAGAGACTAGCCTCGCTTCAATAAAAAAAGAACAACAAAAAAGAAATGCTTGCTTCTTCAGGCATCTTCCAGGTGACCTGGATGTAAGATGGATGTAACTCCATTAGTTGGGGCTGTTTCATCCAAACTACAATGACCAACAGCCCCTTAAGCCCTCAGTGTTTTTCCAATTGAACCAACAAAAAAAACATCCGGTCAAGTAGTGAGATTACCCACAATGCATGGCGATGCTGCCTCACCTCCACACCAAACAGCTGTGGTTGTTTGTCGGTTTGGAGTGCACCAATGCCTAAATGCCTGGAGGAAGCTGGCACTAAACGCCTGGAGGAAGCTGGCACAAAACTTCATTCAAAGCACATCACAGACATTGCAAAGTTTGACGTTCCTGAAGAATAAAATGGACAATCTGGGATTGGAACACATTGTGATGAACGTCATTTGAATGTTAAACTTTTGAAAGTCAAATATGCAGCAATTTTATTCATTTGAACCCTTTATTAATTTGAATAGTCTGCTACATTACATAATCAATGGGTAACTATCATTTTGTAGCTATAAATTAATCGATAGTCACACCAGTAGTAATGGGGATTTAATTAGAATTTGCAGTAATTGTTTTACTTTGTCTTTCTGAACAGTGCATCCCCTTTTCACATTCTACAATCCTACTGATAAATCTTAAACTGTTATCTGCTTACTGCAGAAGAGCATGTGAAAAGGGCTATGTGAAAAAAACTCATAATTTTGATATTTTAAAAAAATGGAATTTTTATCTTGTAAATTTTGAATTGAATCAGAATTTAATATTTTTTACTTAAAATCTCATCTCATACTTTTTCACTTTAATCTGTAAAACGTTGACTTTTTACAGACTGCATGGCCATTACCATTCATTACTACTGTGGCTGTGTTTCTATCGTCTGAACCATTGAGTTTGTCTGCATCCTGCTCAACCACATTATCCTGATATACCATCGGCCCCATATGACTCGCACGCAGGTGACGTCTGTGAGTCTAACTCTACCCAAAGCTCTTCGTTGGACTTGCATGACAGCAAGTACCCCAGGCAAGTCTGAGCGGCTCCGGCTGCTGAACATTTCCATACGACTTGATTTTGAGCTAAAATATCAAATATTCCCTTATTACTCCACGCAGGACTAAAATTCTGTTTTACACGTTCGTCATCTCCAGACTTTCTATTTTTTTTTTTTTGCTATAGTCTGTTGACTGCTGAAGGTAGTTATGGTCCAAACTTGGGTTTTAGACTCAGAACTGTACAAGTCAACAATAAAAGACTAAAGCTAAACTTTTAAAGTTTAAACTATTATGAATCCGGTTCATCTGATTCAAACACTCCTCGGTATTTTTGAGATAACACTGGGTTCTCTGCTCTTTCATTTGTATGAATTACGTCCATGTCCATATAACACTTGTGCATGAAAGGGAACAAAAAGAAACCTTACGTCCACAGCTAGCCTGTGGCTGGCTTTGTCATTCCAAAGCGGTGGGTTTGTGGGATTCCCCAGTAAAGACTATGAATGATTGATTCAGAATGTTTAACACCCTGACATGTCAGATTGATCAGTCATAGCTTGTCACAGCTCATTATCTTAATTATGTTCTCACACAATGTTCCCATGACTGCTTTTATTGGGATCCCCCACAATTCATTTGGACTGCAGCGACCCTGAAACTTTTCTAATGTGGAAATTTCCATTAGAGAATTTGTTTAGAGAGAAGGCTGTTCTACTACGTCTCTGTAGTATTTTGATGTTGATGATTTATAGATAGATTATTTATTAAACCCAAATGTTTCTTTCCAGAGGTGGAGCAGTTCAACACCCATTTTCTGGGCAGTACATTCATGTGTTACATAACTTATTACCATATTAAATTATGCAAACAGGTTGTATTACAGCTTTTTATGAAGCAGAATAAGTATTATCACTCATAGAAAGGTAGAAGGTAGACTGAAAACCTACACACAAAAAATGCAGGATTCCAAGGTCAATAATCGACACCAGAATTGTAGCACCTGTAAGCGACCTCCTGTGAACTCTGGTTGTTCATGGGAGAGAAATAGATGTGCTTGTGAAAACCAGGAGGGAATTCATAGTATGAATTCTATGCAAACATTTTTGCCTGCCACGTTGGCTGTATCAAAGGCCTTGGAAAGGTCAATAAAAACGATGATGACACAGTGTTGTTCATTTTCAAGGGATGGGACATCATTGATTGCTACTGAGGCTGCAGTAAATGACCTTTGACCAAAAAATTCAGGTATAAATTAACATTTAATTTGCAACCGCAATTTAACAGATGCCCTTATAATGACCTATTCAGGCATTTGTTTTTTTTTCAGTTATTTCCATCTGTACAGCTGGAGCCATTTGGACTGAGAACCATTCTAATACGAGCCTCGAACCTGCAACCCTCTGGTCTTGGTACTGAACCACTAACTATGCCAAGTGGACAACAAGTAAATATATCAGGGTGGGTTTACTGGTGATTCTCTCTGTACAGAGCATGTTTTTTTTCCTACCTCCTCACTCATTTTCTGCATGAACAAACACTAAAATATGCAAACATATTTGTGCCGTTGATCATCGTTTGTCCTATTGGAGAGTCCCTACAGGCGATCCCTCCCCATCTAGAACGCTAAGATTAGATCAGACCAGGGGGCTGTGAGCTCACCGGCTGGAGGAGATTCATTCAGGCACAGTTGGGGGGGGGGGGGGTGAGGGGCTAGGGGGGAGGGGGATTAATTTCCCCATTGTAATGTCCCCTACAGTCCTTTTTGTGAGTTTCTTTCATCATCAGTATTGCTATTGGCAGCAATATTGTGCAACAGGAGCTTTTCACCGCTGTGTAGCTGAATCCAATCTCCTCTTTCCAGAACCATGATTACTGTAACAATCGAGCTGATAATCTTCTTTCTTTCTTTGCTGCTTTGATTCCAAATTACTTCCATTTACTCTCATATTTTTACGAGAGAATAACCCCGCTAAAGCTTTGAATGTCAGTTGAAACACACAAGCTAATCCCAAAAACCACAAGTTACAAAATGCGTGGGTATCCTGAGCAGACAGAGGAATAAGATTTGAGCCACACACTCCTAACTGCTGCCATTGCTCTGTGGCTAACATAGAGAGATCTCCAATGGATCCTGTCATGACAGGTTAAATATGAGGGAAGTCTCCATTTGGCTCTGACACAGTACACCAAAAAGTACACTCTGAAACTCGGTGAACTGATGTCCTGATAAACCATCTGGTCCTCCTTTGTGTAATAACATGATATGGGCGTTGTCTAACAGTTGCACATTGTCAAGACTCAATGGGTAATTTCTTTCAGTTTTTGCTGACATGAATGGACTCTGTTTTACCCATGGACACTTTCTCATGTGCTTGGGAGTAGAAATTTGCGCTCGTAACCGTGGCAGAGACGGTGCCAGGTCCACCGGGCGGTGCTTAATTGGCTGTAATGTTGTTTAAGGAGGGAGAGAGTCGGTTGGCAGAGTATTCACCTCCGATGCAGTAACTGCACGGAGCAGCCGGTGGCTGGCTGCACACGTGTTGCAGGCAGAGCATGCTAGCGGGCCGCTTCCTCAGTTCACTGCAGGATGTTGGTACAGGCTCACATCAGCACTGCCCATTCCCAAAATGGGGAAGAGGAGGAAAAAAACAGGGCTATCAAAACACTGTTTTTAATAAAACTGATACTCAGTAAAGTCCGCCCTGGCAGGGAGGAATGCAGGAAAACGATCGACTCTCTCAATCCCGCATTTTTAGCGTGCGTGCGTTCCGACGTGTAGCACCGGGGCTGCACCCCACGGGGGCTTACGGAGGGAGGAGAACTTCGGAGCGCTCCATGAGAACTTCGGCTCGTTCGGGCCGCTCTCTCGCGATGCCTTCTTTTAGGCCCCCCCCCCCCCCCATTCACCGAGGCCCCCGGAATGCGCCCGGTTTTGTTTCCCGTCCAGCAGAAATCATAAACACGGCCAGACCCTGAATGTCTAATTTGTTCCATAGAATTCTCCCCCTGATCTCCCCCCTCTTACCTCGTCCCGTCTTCTGCTCCTGCGCTCTGAACGCAGTGGACGCACGACACAAAAGGGGCTTCAAGCTTTTTTTTTTCTTCTTTTTTTTTGCCAGGGGAGGGGGGCGGGGTGGTGGGGGGGGGGTTACAGTACGTGTAAAGTTTGTTTTTGCGGCGAAGGAGCAGCCCTCGAACGGCAGGTCGCTGAGCGAGAGAACCCCACCAGACTGACGATC
Source organism: Anguilla anguilla (assembly GCF_013347855.1). Classification (NCBI taxonomy): domain Eukaryota; kingdom Metazoa; phylum Chordata; class Actinopteri; order Anguilliformes; family Anguillidae; genus Anguilla; species Anguilla anguilla. The sequence goes on from NC_049210.1 coordinate 46,973,138, forward strand.
AGGCTCGAGAACGTTTCTTTTCTTCAATTTGTTTCCAAAGAATAAACACTTACGCAAGTACTCTAAAGAAAATAATGTAATTTAAAAGATGGTTCAAAAGTTTTTGATCAAAGAAAATATATGTTTACACTTCACCCCCAACCAGAAATAGTAACAAATTTAATCAAATATTTATGCATTTTTTTGTAGTTTCCATATTTTCCTTTCTGTGATGTCAGAGACAAAGTTTAAACTTTTGCATTTATAGACATTAGAAAGAGGGATGAAAAGCAATTGCATGCCATGTTTAATAAATCTGATCATTAAAAAATCAAAACCTCCTCCAAGGCACTTCATATTCACACATGCAATTCAGACTGAAGATTATTTCCCAAGTACTCCTTGAGTTGAATCTGAAAGGAAGCCTGTTTGATTCCTTTCATGGGTCGTGTTGCGAAGGCAATTCATTCCAGATATAAATGCGCGCTTATCCAGCTTGATGCCGCCAGAGACAGCAGCCTCTCTGGGAGAGCAGTCCGCCACATGGGGGCTCCTCGGTTTAGGCTAACGGGCTTGCGGTTCGCTAATCGTGCTGCTGCAACGGAGATGCTGTGTTTCGCCCACTGGAGCGTAGCCGTCAACGGCGAAACGGGCGAAGTCGCTAGCTAGCGTGAGCGCTAGCATGACGGATGGAGGAATTCATGAATTATCAGTATAGTTAGGCTCTCTGAATGAGCGTGCTAGCATTAGCACGGGGAGCGCTCCTCCCACTGAGGATTGGGCGTTTTTTGTGTGGTGGTGGGGGGGGGTCATGGAGGAGGCCTGCGTGAGCAGGGTAGGACAGGCTCGGCATTATGAACGCTCTTCCTCTCTGGCAAACCATGCGCTGCCTTCTCTGTGGGCCGGACGACCTCCAGCTGATGTGACCGTCGAACAAAGGAATCATCTGAGCGTGCAAAATGGCCGACGCTTGGAGCGCCCGCCCTACGACGCGCTAGCGCTGCGCAGCGTGGCCGCGGAGGGGGCCCGCGATCGAATTCCAAAACGCGACCGGGCTCGCCCCATCCCGAGCCAGGCCTCTGCGGCGGGGTTTAAAAAGGGGGCCTCTACTTGAATGTTTGAGTGAGAGGACAGAGAAGAAAAGACTGATATGCAAAGTAGCATTTGGCTTAAAAGTTCTATTCACTAGCATATGCTGGAAGGGAAGGGAAAACAGTTTTTTGCTTGGAAAAAAGAAATTGTATAATGAGAACCCTTGACAACTGATGTTCTGTTTGCCAGAGAAAGACTTAGCACTCAGCAACACTTTAGCGAGCTTTGGTGTTGCCAAGGGGATAAGAAGAGAGAATTGTTACTGTACTGGTTGTTCGGACTGGGCACATGTGTACTTCAGTTTATTTTGGAAAGGTTACAGATTACAAACAATCAAATGGGTGAGGAATGTGTGTAGCTCAAGGTGCCATTTTTGAGATTCTGGGCAATGTAAGAAGGGAACAACCCAAAAAAAAAAGAGATGTAATGTTGGTGGCATCAGGCGTTCAATTCCTCAGCACGAACAAGACTGAACCTGTATCTCCATTCGTCCCTACCCCCCCTTCGCTTTTCTCTTTACTGCAGTCCTTCCAAATTCACTTACTGTTGTTTGGGAGAGAAGATTAAACCTGGTGTTCTTGTCCTTTCAGAAAAAAAAGTGTCAGGCAAGTGAATGTCCAAAGAGATGACGGCCATTTTGTTCTCCCTCATCTTTAATTGCCCCAGCCAGAGCAGGGGATGACTCACATCCATTCCTCTGGGCTTATCCTCGCTCCAGGCCCCAGGATTAAATTGCTTCCTTTCCCTTTTGTGTGTTTGTGGAATTAGTTAACCAATGTCTCTTTTTTTTTCTTTTTTTTTTTTGTAGTTAGCGGAGGTTTTTCTTCCCGAGCGCGGTCTGTTAAATCGGACGGAGCCGCTGGGCCTCGATGATTCGGGGGCCGTTCGGGGGCCTCTGTGCAGCCACGGCGACCCGGTGAGAAGAAGGCCGTGCGTCTGGCCATCATCAATGGCGGGTCTCCCGGCAACCGCTCAGCCCATTAGCTGCGATGCTGGACATTCCCCACCTATTCACCGTCCCAACAGGGACACCCCATTTCGCATAAAGATAGTCTTTTTCCCCCGTTTAAGAAAGGACCGGGCACCTGACAGCAATATGCAGAGGGAAAGGGATGGAGTGTGCTCCTCGCAGGGTAGGCCGGGGGAACAGGCGAGAGAAGGAGGCTTTGGAAAAATCTGCAAAGTCCTTTAGGTGTGCACTGCAGATGGTCTTAAATGTGAATTTCCAGGCCAGAAGGTCAAAGGAAACTCTTGTCATTGCAGAAACTCTTGTCGTTTAGTAGTGTATTTTTGTTGGGCTCTACGGTCAGCTGGACCTTTGAGATAACAACAAGTTCAAACGTAACAGATACAAGGTGTTATCAATCAAAAAATAAGCCCTTTTACTTCATCACCATATCTTGTGTTTGTCTTTTTCCCATGGAACCCCAGCTCAAGAAGTTAAGTCTCCTGTGTTGCGCCCCTGTTCATTACTAAGCTCCTGCTCTGCAGAAATCAAGTTTCACCGGAAACCGAAATTTTGCAGACTGCGTAGACGCCTCATAGACCGTGGAGGCAATGCCAACGCACCAAGCTCTCAAGCAGCTCGTATCCAGCTCCCAGTACCCAGTTACGGTACCTTTCAGGTCTGGGTGGGTCTGACCAAAGATCTTGGCCAAAATCCTGGATCTCACCCGTGACAAAGAACCTTCACCCCCCCGAAGTAGAACCGTCCCTCCCAATGAGGGGCATGGGGCATTAATCACCCTGCCGTCCCGTCCTTGTCAGGGCCATTAGGGATGCATGAGGTGGAGCCTTTATTCCTCACTCTCTTTAAATTGACCCTTGGCATTAGGGGGAAACTGTCCCAGCATGCATTGGGCTGTTCAGTATTGAGATTAGGGACGTTGCCAAAGAGGGGGTGGGGGGGGTGGGTCTGAACTCCGGAGATACGCATTAATTATGCGGAAGTTGGTCACAAAGACCCTGAAACTCCCTCCCTGAAACACAAAGGTGCGTGGGAGATGGCTTCCGAAAACGGAAAAAGAAACCATTCAACCGACAAAGTCGATGTACTGAGCCTGCGGGACCGAATGGGACAACTCAGTGTGCAACATCATATCATAGTTTTATCTTTATTAAACAGCAAAACCATGGTAGATATCCTAAACATAATTCAGACCACCTAGTTTCATAAATTACAGTTTGAAACTACGGACATTTTTTTTTGTGAGGTTTGTGGGTCTGTAATATTTAATGCAAGATAAGACTCAATCAGATTTTTACATTAAGACACAAACAACCCCTTTACAACAGTTTTAGAACAAGGGCTTTTGAATGCTGAGTTGTCACTGAGCACCTTGTTTATGAATTCACATGATTAGTGATGGCTTTCTTTATATTAGAGTAGAATGACCTGAATAATCTTGCTGAAGATTGCTCCCCTGAATGTTGTTTAAAACAAGCCTTCTAGGGGAACACCCGTACAATTAGCAAAGGTCTCATTTAAAACCTCACCAGATAACATCTCTGTAACATCCAAATGCAGTCAATAAGAACATGAAAATGATTCATGACAGCTTTCGCCGGCAGAATGTTCTCATGAATTCTAATGCAAACATTTGCTGTCGCAAAAAGCCTAAACGAAGTCATCCATACTTAAATCAGCAGTTTTTATGGGTGCAATTGCTTGACGTTTGTTTCCCTTCCCTAGCAAGCTCAGTACCCTTTTATGTTCACATATAGACCTGTCCTTGTGTCCCAGAGTGTTTATTGAGTTTATACACACTAAACTGAGTCTGTTTGCTTCAGCCCATATTTGAACCATTTGTGGTTGTAACTGGATCAGCACAATAAGTGGCACAGAAGAGTAAAAAATTGTAATTGGAAAAAAGTTGAACTGGTGCTCTAATTAGTCATCTGACTGTACGGGGGGCCTTATTCTCAGATGAAACCGTGAGTATAATTATAGAGAATACTGCGCGTTAAAAACCAGGTCATGTTGGTGACAACAGTCGCTGAGAGCCGTCAACCTTGAGAAAGACGGGGTTGGCTGGTTTCTAAAAAGAAATTGCAATCAGGGAGCCGATCGCACGGTTGTAATAAACCACAAGTTTAATTCCAGATGTCAAAGCTAAAACTTCTTCCACCACTTTTCCAATCAGGGGACCGCACCAAATGAAAAAGAACGAACCCTTCCAAAAAACCCTTAATCACGCTCTGCCTCCAGGTGTCCTCTGAAGGCTAATCAAGGCCGTTCTGGGACTGCTCAAATTTAGGTCTGAGCAAGCGGGGTAACACCCAACGTCTGTACTCTGTATAACAGGCTTTCCACATCATCTTTTTTAAAAATATTTTATTATAGTCAAACGTCCCTTCACCAGCACACCTCGTGTCATGTGACACTCTTCCCTGTTTCAGATCCGTTATCTTGACTTAATTTCTGCCCTTTAATTTAATCTCTGCCATGTCAAGATATAAATCCACTAGATTTCCATGGACCTCCTCAGGAAATGACCTAAGACTATATACACACTACGATATTCCAGTATGTGAACACAATATCACAGTCACATAGCATAGCAGAGATTATATGACGATTTTGCAGAGGTACATTGGCCCCACAACGTGTACAGCAAGTGCTGAAGAGTTCAGAATATACATAAATGTGTCCTTGTCCGTCCCAGCGGCACGATGTTAAGGGGGGTGAACACAAAATTAAACAGCTGTGCCATTTTGGTTTTATAAGGAAACTTTCCTGAGTGTCTTCAGAATGGATTTTTGCTGTAAGGTAAGACTACCCTGGGTCCACTTTCAAATTCCTGCACCCATCAGCTAGCAGCACAGCCCGTATTCTAACGAGTAAACTCTGGGACACACGTCTCCAGCTGCACGGACAAGCTGAGACCTACATCCTCATATCCCTATTGATCCCATGTAACTTACAGCCCCCTATTGGATATCAGAACATCCATTATCCCCTGGATATCAGCATCCATTAGCCCATTCATAAGGCATTGATGAGGTGGAGTAATGAAGCCAGATAGACTGCCACCATTATCTTTCAGAGCAGGAAAACATTTCCCTTACTGCTCTCCAGTTCACGAGGGCTACATGTGTGAATGTGAATTCATAGAAGGGCCTGTGCGTGCTGCTGCCTGGGGCCCGGGAAGAATGGTTTTTGAAATAATGTGGAGAAATAGTGGCTTATAAACAAATATACTCTGCATTGAAGTACTGTGCTGTGCTACTTGGAAAAAAAAGAAAGCATTCTGGTAAGTTTATTGTGGGTTGTGTCCCACTACATCAGAAAACAAGGACTATAATGCTGTGGTCTTTCGATAATCACAAAGTTTTCAAATCAGTCCAAACTCAACCGCAGATTGGATTCCTGAAATGTAGCATTGTACAGCTTGAAGAGAATGGTTATTTATATAATAGATCATATCCTACTACACTGGAATAAAGTAAAATAATTACAGGCTGCTTTCAAGATTTGTGGATTTTGAAGCCAGTTCACTGACAACCACATACTGAGTTTCTAAAAACCAAGAATATAATATCTCTGAAAAAACTGCCAAGACAACCCAAACCCCATAACCAATCAGCCCATGATTACCGAACACACATCCTAGGAAAAGACCCACCATCTCCGGAAAGCTTAACTTAAGACTCTACATTCAGACATCTAGTACATCCAAGAGGAAATGTGAGGTAAAGGTCACAAAATGAAATAAATTCAGGCACAACTTTTCCACAATTTTCTGACATGATAAGACATTCCTGGCATACACTACTGCATGTCTACTTGCACATGCTACATGTACTGTACTGTGGATGCCATATGCACTAGTCTACATACATAATGCCATGCATATCGATGATCTCAATCGACTTTGTGAAGTAACCACCACCACCGCCCCCCCACTCCACCCACCCTCCAATTAAGAGAGCTCTTCAGGTCCCAAGCTTGGTGGGGGGGCCTTGTTTGAAAGCAGTGATTTGAAAAGGAGAAAAGGTGGACTTCACCATTCCCCCTGCATAAAGGGAAGGGCTCGTTGGCCCAGCCCGGTGGTGAATGGGGCCTGGCATCGTGAGCAGACTTTCTCACCGGGGGGCTGAAGGGAAGGCCGAGCCCAGGATTTCACCGTCTCACTGAAAGTCCGGCTCCTTCGCCCCCTCGTCACCCTGCTGCAGTGGGCCCGGCCGTCACCCTGCTGCAGTGGGCCCGGCCGTCACCCTGCTGCAGTGGGCCCGGCCGTCACCCTGCTGCAGTGGGCCCGCCCGTCACCCTGCTGCAGTGGGCCCGGCCGTCACCCTGCTGCAGTGGGCCCGCCCGTCACCCTGCTGCAATGGGCCCGCCCGTCACCCTGCTGCAGTGGGCCCGGCCGTCACCCTGCTGCAGTGGGCCCGCCCGTCACCCTGCTGCAGTGGGCCCGGCCGTCACCCTGCTGCAGTGGGCCCGCCCGTCACCCTGCTGCAGTGGGCCCGGCCGTCACCCTGCTGCAGTGGGCCCGGGCGTGAAACGTGTGCAGTGGGCCCGGGCGTGAAACGTGTGCAGTGGGCCCGGGCGTGAAACTGTGCTGGAAATTTCCCTGATCTCGGAACTTCCCCAGTGTACTTCCCCGATGTGAAACTCAAAGTCAGCCCAGACTCCCCTTGATTCTGAAGTCCTCCACCCATAATGCGAGTCAGATTCACACACAGCCTGCTTGTGTCTGATTTTCAGAAATCACACCATCATTCACTTAAACACAGCTGAAGATACTGTGCCCAGAAAATCTTTCACTAACTGAAAACTGTATCTCCAGAGGCCAAATCATAGTGTTTTGGCAATAAATGTGTGTATGTGCCCTGTGGAATCAAGAAGCCATTTCACAGAGGCCATTAAGAAATTGGCCATGGCCATAAATCACAGTGGAGTTCCTCTTTGGTCTGAATGAGTAGACAATCGTAATTCTGTAGGCCCTGCCCACTGCGTGTGATTGGCTGCTTAAGGTGACCTTCCTTCAGCCACCTCAGAGTAAATTCTCAGGGCAGGGGTCATGGGAAGGGCAAAGGGTAAAGCCTGAATGGGACGCAGTGCATTATGGGTAGGGGCATGGTCCTGGGAACCAAATTAACCTAAGAATACTTCCTGTGGCCATAAAAATTAAACCCGCATTACTGCTTTCAGATTTAAAGTCACATGATCATATGCATTAATAGTGGTAGGTAGAAAAACTTGAATTTGAGGAAAATAACCGAGTTGTTCTTGAATTAGCAAAATAGACAAGTGTGGGAATCCTGTAAAGTGCAAAATGCATTATCATTAGCAATAAGAAAGTATCAACATTCCAGACCACTTCATAACCATTTTAATACAATGCAACAATACATTTTCTTTCCCTCACGTTTTATTTATTTACTTCATATGTCTCTGCCATGTGCTAAAAAGCACATACATTCTTTTCACCAGACCATCCAAAAAAAATCATAAATGATTTGCTTCAGGAAGACCCAGCTTTGGCAAAAAAAGCATGAAGCAATCACAGTAATGCTGGAAAAAAACATACTAATTGTGTTATGGCAATAGAAAACAAGGAAGCCAGAGAAAACCGAAAAGAAGTCAAACACACCAAGCTTCACTGGGGAAGCAAAGCCCCAGAGTGCCCTCACAAAAAGATTTCACTTCGTCTATCAGTATTCCAGTCCATAGCGCACTGGTCTAGACCCTGTTCCCTTCCAAGCAACGGTCAGCACAAATCAGACTGTCCAGCAGCAGGGAAATGACCCAACACACACATTTTATCCATCAGAACTCACTAGCTATTAGAAACACCAGCCACTGCTCACAGGGATTTTTTCTTACTGGAATTTTAACCCAGGGAATCCTGTACCAAGCATCATTTGAATATCCTTAAGCAGAGTTTGAATGTCCTTTCATAAATTTTTTTGCATTGTGGAGAAAGATGCTGGGATGTTCGTGCAGTTATAAGCAAATACATTTAAGTCCCATTTAACTAAACCCTTTATGGATACTTACAATACAAGGATACACAGCAGTAGTGCAATGGCACTGAATATGACTGAAGCAACACCTGAAAAATACATTTTTATCACTCAAATTCAGATAACCTTGTCACTTATTAAAGACATGTTGGTGTTGAACCTTAGTGAACGAGGGAAAGAGACCCCATCACCCCCTGGAAATGCAGCTCTTTTGAAGGTTTGTTCCACATTTGGGATAGTTCAGCTCCATTCTCCTGACAGTGATGAGCCAAAGTTCCGAAAATTCTCGAGTTGGGAAATTGGGGAGGGACAGTCTGACTCTGAACGCATCACACCTTCACCGATTTAAGAAAAATAATCCGACGCGAGTTCCCCGATAAAAATAGAGCTAGTCGACCTAGTCCATCAGAATGTTTGATTTTGTGTTTTTATACATTTTAGTTCAGTCTCCGTGCCGACAACGTGGCCACTGTTATAGCAGTGAAACTTTGCCAAGGCTGTTGTCCCATGACAGTGTCAGATTTCTTCTGATTGATAGCACAGACTCTCAAACCTCTCTCTCTCTCTCTATCCCTCTCTCTCTCTGTAAGTCTGTCTCTCTCTCTCTCTCTCTCTCCCTCTCTCTCTCTGTCTGTAAGTCTGTCTCTCTCTCTCTCTCTCTCTCTCTTTGTCATGCACACACACCCACACACACACTCTGATTCATGTCTTTTCTTTTACCTTGTCACACCCCTCTCCTTCACTTTCCATCCCCCTCTCCCTCTCCTTCCTCAGGCCCCCCCCCCAATATGTCAGCCTCCCTCCTCCTCACACTGATTTCTTTCATCCTTCATCCTTTCATCCTTTCAGTAAAAATGTTTGTTGTGAACCTACACAGTGATGCTATCCCATCGTAATCCCAGTTTTGGCCCAGATTGTGTCATCGTCGAAAGTCGTTTTCATGTCAACTCAAATAATACAGTAGCACATAAAATCTCTCCTAGATGATTTAGGAGAAAGGATCCAATTAGGCACCGATACACAAGCTCTACAGAGACGCACAAACTCAATAACAGTGCCAAGTGTCCGGATTTATAAATGTAAATGTGCAGTGGTGTGTTAGACTGTGGGCTGATGGTTGATTAAGGTCTTCTTTGCATTCCACGCCAGGCCCGACGACTTTGCTAAACAAACAGGCCGTTTTTCTCCTGGGCGCTCAGTGAGAGGTCCAGCGATGAAGGCATGTTAATCGCCCCCCCCTCCCTGCCCCCCTGCCCCGCTGCCCCGCTGCCTGCCCCCCCTGCCCCCCCCCCCAGCTCCAAACCAACAATCTTCAGTGCATCTGGGGAATGAAAATGGACTTCTTTCAAGGACTTCTTTTTCTTTTTTGTCTCTTATTCCTGCTGATAAATTAAATTCGATGAATGCCTCGGCACTGTTAGAATGCAAAGCAGAGAAGGCCCCGGGCCTAGAAACCTGTGTCATTAGCATGCTGGACACCTGGGAAGTCCTGGCAGGAGCGTTAATACGGAGGGGGGGGGGGGGGGGTACGGGTGAGGGGCGGAGGGGGGCTGGTGAAGACGGACTCTTCAGTCACTCTTCAGTCCTGTTAGAATGGCTAATCCTCTTTATCGGGCTGCGCTTCAGCGTTTGAAGCCTCCAGAACAAACTGAGTGTCCCTCCTGTGCGCCAGCTTTCATTTTCCAGAATTTTAAAGGACTGAGTCAACATGCCTTCCAGTGCCATGGCTCGTAAATCTACGTTTGCACAAAAATAATAATTTTAAGTAAAAGATGCAGTGATGTCTGTCTATTCACACCTTCAGATGTAATACTGTGACCCACAAAGAAAAGGGAGTGATGGTGAATGTGTACTGCGCTCGGCATTGTGGGAAACGGTTCCCCCGGGGACCGCCTCTGTGCCTGTGCCGCATGTTTACAGAACTACAGCACAGCGCATTTCCCCTGACCTGCTTACCTGTGAGCAGGTGACATATCCGAGGTGAGCTTTTCCACAGTAAACTGACCCGAGCCAACAATACGATGGCCGATCCCAGAGACGATAATACCACGTCCTGCCCCCCGCCCCCCCAGAGGCCAGGTGAGCTAAGCTGTCACATCCCCCCCGAGGCTAGGTGAGAAAGAACAGCCGTGCTAAGCTATGTTTTTCATGTGTAACATTTCACAGGCACAAAGTGTAATTTCCCCAGTGCTTATCGCCAGACTGTTGGCATGGGATTCTAAACATATCATCGATAGTTCACACCAGAAACACATTTTACTTCCGCTGTTGCGTGCCTGGCCCACAAACAATTTAGTTATTTTTTTAATTTTTAGTGGAAGTTTAGTTATTTTTTGACCAATTAAATATATTTATTTGAAATACTACACTGATATTTTCAGTTTTCCACAAACGGATATACATATTTAACATCAGCATTTTATCTTTAGGCACTCAGCCGTGAGCAACAGAATGGTGGCAATATCATAATTTATTTATTTGCATTACTACATTGGCATTCATGTATAGCATAATGACTCAACAGATGTATGTGTGTGCACACAAAGAGGCAAATATGCCACTCAGCCATCGGACGGGCGCTAAGTAACATAGACTCAGCGGAGGGTAAATTATCTACACATTCAGCTACTGACAATATAAAAATAACACAGTAACTGGGATGCAGCAATGACATGTTCAGCAAGCATTCAAGGGTTGTTGTCTCCTTTAAAGGGCTGCTGCTTTGTGTCAAGGGTGGGATTAAACCTTTGCTTCTGTCACAAGAACTCTGTAACAAACAGACTGGCCTGTATTAATTAATATTTCTGTGGTTACATTACCTTGATGAAGATTACAGGAATAGTGCCGTCTTTTAGGTTAGGCGGCAGCAAGATTTATTTTAAATTAATTTTATTTTAAATGTTTGTATTTGTTTTATTCTTAGAACTATTCTATTCTACTACTATGTTTAATTTGTGTTTTTATCCAGAAATGATTCATATGAATATGACCTCTGTCTGTTGAAGTGCAAATGTTAAAAATGTCATATGTGGTAAGTTGTCATATGTAGTATAAGTAAGTAGTCACAGCTCTTGTTCAAAATGGGGTCTTGCTGTAGAGACCGTTCCTCTTTGTGTTAATATTTAACCAAGGCAAGCCTGCCTTAAAGCATGGAGAGTAACACCAGGTCATGGTTGGCTACACGTCTCTAATTTTGCATCATGGTACCAGTCGGCTTCCTTCACATGAAGAACCGCTCCCACATACACACAGAACTGGAGGCTGCTGGGCTTGCAGCAATTACACTGGAGACAGGTAAATGACTCTGTAATCCAAGCGAGGGTTGATGTTGATTTAAATAAACAAATTTACCTTCATTTAACTAGGACAGCATGTAAATGAGTACACTGTGTGAACACATACCTGAAATTACATTCCCATTAGTAATATGCATTAGTCATATGCGCTGTCCCATCACATTATGAAACATAGTTGTGTTTGTATGAAGCACAGTATGAAAAAAACTCACAGGCCAAAATTGTATATCTTTTCCATGTCAAAAACAATGTGCTGCGCTTATGCTATGGTATGGGTCTGTCACAAGCTCTTACTCTGAGCAAAATTAACAGCGCTAAACAAATCAAAGAGCGGTTCTCAGAGGTCCAAATCCCGTCTGATTTCTGTTGAGTTCTGTTGTTGTTCCGTAACTTTATGACATCACAGAGGAACTGTCCGCTGTCCCCATACGGCAGGCAGGAGCAGAACCTCCTGAGCCGCTGAAGGGAACAGTGCCCCCTGCCCTGCCCTCAATAACTGTAAGTCTATCTGTCCCGCCTTTGTGTGGTTGTCCCCAGCTCCCTGTGCCGGTGGGGGGGGAGGGGGGGGGTCCCTCCCCAGGGAGGCAGGGAAACGGGGGCAGGTTATGGGAGCTGTGCTCCGCGGTGCCACCCCAGGGACCGGCCGCTCTGTGCCCGCATTGTTCCCCGCGCCATTGTGCCCCCGGTTTCCCATGGATCAAACTTCAAACGCGGGCGACTACTCCGAAAAGACCACGGCCCGGTCGCCTTTCCTCACCGGCGTTACCCGGGGAACGGGGCGCGCCTGCCGCTCTCACACCTGACCGGGCGTGGCCTGATCGTGTCGGGGGCAGAGGGAGGGGTCACGACCCGGGGCAACCCACCTAAAACGGAGATGGCACTGCGTGGCAACATCGGCGAAGTAGCCGCTGGGTGGCGATCTGACTGGCGATACGACTGGCACGCAATGGGCACAGGGGGCGATGCGACTGGCACACAATGGGCACAGTGGGCGATGCGACTGGCACACAATGGGCACAGTGGGCGATGCGACTGGCACACAATGGGCACAGTGGGCGATACGATTGGCATACAGTGGGCACAGTGGGCAATACAACTGGCACACAATGGGCACAGTGGGCGATGCGACTGGCACACAATGGGCACAGTGGGGTTCATTCAGTAGCATGGGACGTAATGTTGACTCAGCGCTTACGCAACGTTATCGCGGGTTCAGCTGAAGCCAAAACGCCCTGAAAAGAGACAAAAACCACGAGCCAACCGGGCCTAATGTGCTGTTTGTTCAATCGGGAGTGAGGCTGCACACATTTACGAGGCTCCAGCGTTTCCTGTGCGTTGACCTGGAGTAAACCAGGCCGGCTCGCCTCCAAGGCCGCAGTCTGGGATCTGCTATCCACCCTGGCGGGACACCTGAGGGAAAAGCAGGAAGTTGAGATGGCGGAGGAAGTGGGTGCTCACTCAGAGAGCAGAGCAGTATGCTCAGAGTGAGATCAACAGTGACAGAGCACATTTAAAACTGACAGAGCACATTTAACAGTGAGAAAGTGCATTTTAAAACAGTGTGGATTTTACAGCAAGCATATAAATACAATAAGATACAATGGAATTCATTTTCATAGATTTGAATTTTCATAAATTTGCTTTAACTTCACTCGGTGTGCATTCCGTGTTGTTCACATACTCACGGGGTGTAAATGGGCTTGAGGCTTTCGGCTTTGAAGATCCAGGTTTCCAGTCAAATTTCTGGTGAGCATTCCAGGCGAGACTGACAGTTGGCTGAGTGCAAAGCGTACTGAAGGCGTCAGGCGTGGCGATAACGCGACCCCGAGCTGCTACAGGACTGCGCTTCGCCTCATCTCTGAGAGACAGCGTGCGTCTCGGCCTGGCATTGTCTCCACAAGGCCTGCGTGTGGAGGTGATGTTTATAAGTCGAGGTCTCATTTACACTGAGATTCCTGCCTTCGGTTAAAGAAAAATCATCCATATTAAAGCCCAATCATGTCATGTCATTTCAGAGCAAGCACAAAGAAGAATGCCATCTGCCAGAAATGAGTAAGGTTACATTAGCTGTCATCCAGTTTTTATTTATTTTTTGTTGTGTCTTTGTCATTAAGATAAAAATGCTGCAAGCCACTCTTCTAGTAGAGCTTAAATTTGTGTCCATTGAAATATATGTATGGTTTGGCATCATCTGCCCAGCGATGGAAATTGATGGGATTTCTCAGTGAAGGCAGAAAACTCCAGCCCAAGAACAGAATCTTGTAGAAACTCCCTTGATTTGGATTATATCGCCTGTCATGGTGTGATCTGATTAACAAGAGGGCTCTTCCACCAAGCCAGCTGGAACTTTTAGCTGATTGCAGCCGTATATTTACCATCTTTCACCTGACCTGGGTTTCTCTCATACTGTCACAGCTAAAATATAATAAAACTATTTCTCTGCAATCAACTTTTTTAACATTTCTGCAAGCATTTCTGATAATATAAAGCAACTGTAATTTTCAACCAGACATTTGAATAGAGCCTTATTGCAGTTATCTGAAGTGCGGTATGTGCTGTACAAAGGACTATGCAAACAACATTGTTGAATCTATTCAAATCAGGTTAGCACACAGTGGGGATAGGTTGATTATCCATATGAATATGTAAACTACACCGTAAAGTTTAGACTCATCTGTGAAAAATTGTGTGTGTGTGTGTGTGTGTGTGTGTGTGTGTGTGTGTTTAAATAAATTTATATTACTAAAGGGGAACCTGACCAAAACAAGTATTAGGCAATACAATTGATTAAAGAGGACGCAAGAATGCTGTATGCAATACAAACATCACACACTGAATACACATAGGCCACAGGTCAGTATTTATACTGCGAAAGAAGACATGAACCTCAATGCCTGGTGCAAAAGTCCAGCCAATCCAAATACAACAGTGAGTAACAGCACTGTTTGGTCAACTATACACTGCTATCTGGAGGGCATCACATGACGTTAGATAGGCTCATGCTGAATTTACTTATAATAATATAATATAAACTTTTTATTTTACAATATAAATGCACAGTGTTAAATATAAGTATATAAATGTACACGTACAAATGGTAGACGCTGCATATTCAAATAACCGACACAAGAGGCACTAATAATTTATACGCTAGAAGTCATCCGATGAGATATTACTGCCACCCTGTGGTCTGTATATGGAATTGCGTTTCATCTTAATAGTGAAACCCAACCTCCAATCCTCAAGTACGTAGTAATTCAGCATTTTCAGTACTGTGTATTCAGTACGTTCAGTATTATGTATTATGTGTATGAAATTATGTGATTGACTTAAACATTAAATTGCATAGAAATACATAAGGAACTTATTTCTTGAATCTTGTGTTTTTAAATACATGTTCACATTAGAAAAACAATGCTAGAAATGTTGTGGTGCCAAATACATTTTTGCTTAGGCTGAAACAATATCTAGACAGAATATATTTATGGCAATAAATGTAAAAGAAGAATTTATACCCATGCAAAAAAGGCTACATTGTTATCAGCCCCTGAGCATTATTACCATTACTATCAAGCTAAAAATAAAAATAACACCTATGTAACACATACATACATAATCCAGCATCTGTATAACGACAAACAGTACCCACACACACCTGTTTATATATTGTAGGTGTAAGTACCTTTCTTTGAACTCTGTACAATAACTTTTATCACGGAGTGGTAGCGGGTAATGAGTTATGTAGGTAATGTGTCGGGGAAATGTAACGTAATGTGTCGTGGAAATGTCAGGAGCCCAGGCTACAGGTAGCAGGTAGCAGGTAGCCGATGTCGCCCACTCTTGGTGTATATAATCCATGCAGTAAGATGGGTGGTGTTGTGGTGCTATATTAAGCTTAATCCTGAGCAGTGGGGTGGCCTTGCAGTCCAGTGCGCTCTTGAAGTAAGGATTTAAGATCAGGGAGCAGGTGGACTGTTTCACTAAAGACTCGGGCTAAGAAAGCAAGCATATGTCATACTGACCCCTGCAGTGGAGCCCACTCGCACACCGCGAACCAACGCTCCAGAGCACGCACAAGTTTCACATGCATGTGCGGCTGTGACACAGTCAAGATGGAATTTCTGCTGGAGGACTGGACCCAGTCTTTGGACCTCTTTGGATCTCTGCGGCTGAACCCATTTTGGGGGCCCGAGACGTCCTCTGTGGACTGGACTCTTTGTCTGAATCTGTTTGAACACCTGTGCAGGGATCTTTTTGTGAACGTGGATCTTCTGTTGGAAGACGCTGGTGTATGTTCAAACCTGTTTGGATCCCTCCACTCCGATGACCCCTACGTTTGGCTATTTTTATATTGAGGGTTTAAAAAAAAATTATTTTAATTTAATGGATCTACAGTAAGAGCTAAGGACCCGGGCTGCCACTGTCTATTCAACAGCAAACTGAAGGAACAGAAGAGACGGCTGCCTGTCAGCAGAACTATAAGGGGGATTACAGACACGTCACCTCAAAGAATGTGACTCTTTTTCTGCTCTCCCAGCTTCGATCATTAAAGTCCATAAAAGATCGTTTTCAAATATTTCTTTTTTTGTCAAATACGTATTAGAATTTACTCTCAGCTACTCCACTAACGCGGGTTACCTTCCACTATTGGCAGTTTTCTCTTTAGCATAAGGGATATCGTAATAAATGAAATATTAACACTGGATCCAGGCAGCAGTCTGTGATTGGCCATGTAGGCTACCTAACTGCTGTCACCAGTTCTGGAATAGCCTACAAATGGCGGCGGTGACGTAATGTTAGAATCTGCTGATTCCATCGGAGATATAACGTTAGAAGAACGACTGATTGACATCCGAGGATGCGTTGAAGTTTCAGAACCATTTTCTTAGGTTCGCAAGGTTCATCTTGGACGTTAGATTCACGCTAAACGTTTTGCAAAACTTTTAACATGTTTTCTCCCGTTTGGTGGGCGTGTCAACAGTTCTATGTGTAATAATCATAATGTAGCTCTATGGTAACCATAGATGTAACCAGAAGTGGCCAGTGACGTATTTAAGAATGCGTGTTACATTGTCCCGCCTCATTAGTAGCTGTTATATCATCGCTATGAAAACAAAGACCAAATTAAGTCTTTGTGCATATTGAATTGTTAATGTCAACAGCGTCTTTGGTTTTCATATTGAATGCAGCCCCGTGCAGAACAGATACTGTTCCGAATACTGTGCAGACGGTGAAGCCAAAGGGCATCCATGGATCCTGCGATGGTCTGCATCCGCGAAACAGGAAGTAGGCTAGGCTAGAATCGCATAATAACTACTTACGTCAAAGTCGCCACGGTACTGACTGGCATAACATATCACAGGTATTGCACAAATGTACAAACTCCATATTTCGTCATCATAGGCTCAGCGTTACACGTGTTTGGCTCGTGAATTTTGGTGAACTGTCAGAGAGATCAGAGGTAAGAATACAAATAATATTGCATACTGTATGTTAATTAACTGATCGGTTAGCTTGCTTGATTACGCTGCTCTCAACGCGTACTACCTGACTGAATAACAGGACAATGACAGAAAAGCGAGCTTTAGTCAGATCAATATGTTACGCACCGCCTTTTGTCGAAGTTTGCCGTTCAGCTGACAAATGTTGTTATATTTCGCTAGTTTTCGGCCATTTCTCTCTTCTTTCTGACTATTGCGGTTGTTGATGTCTGTCAATGTTCTGTGATAGTCACGAAAAGTCATGTGCCTTTAATTGTGTTTCCACAGTTGCTATATATGTGACGCTATAAATGAAGTTTTGTAGCTGACGTGTAGTTGCCAACAGCTACTGTAGCTAGCTATGCGAGCTGTTGGACTATATTTAGGTGCTGTGGATAACTAAAGTCAAATATCTAAGTTAGGTAGGCTACGTTGTATTCTGGTGAACTACAACGGGGGTCTTCATCCAAAATGTATGTTATTGACCCAAGGTCCTTGAGTGAGAGTTTGTCTTTAGATTCATTATCTGCCACATACTTCTAATATTTAGAATAACTGTTGTTTCTGTCGGGCACTGTCGTGAGAAAATCATACCAGATCAGAAATGTTCGTATGATTCAGTGATGAAGTCCATGTCTCATTATCCATCTGCTCTTCAAATATAAGCTTTAGCTCACTTGCATTTTATGTTAATATTTCACAATATGTCATTACGGTTGAACGTGTATTTATTAATGTGTTTATTTATTAATTTAAATATTTACTTGTTTGTGTGTTTGTCTGTCTGTTTAGTTATTTCATTTATTTTTAATAGGGTATTAAAATAATTCTATTGTGTACCATTCAATAGTTTTTTGTGTTTATAGGTAATTGGACCTCACTTACACGTGTTTTGAGATATAATACTTGACTTGTTGTTTTATTTTCATCTCAGCTGAATGGGGTCTTTCAAACATGGGAGGGAAGCCATCATTTCTTAATTATAGTCAGAGTAATTGCATCACAACAACGCAAACATTGTTCATAAAGTGAAAAAGAGTAACTAATTGAGAAGACAGGGTTCAAGAGAAACACACTGAGGACCCCAGTTGTACCATGTTGTCGTACAAAATTTCTTAAATGTTTTGGTTGGAGCCAAATAGTGTATCAATACATGCCTCTGACTCTAGTCACAGATAACATAACATAACACTGCATAACATGATGATGAGAACAGGTCATTCAGCCCAACAATGCTCGCCATTTTCCTGACTAAAATGGCGAACATTTCTTTGACCTCAGTTCTAGGTGGTCGGCCCTCAGGAGCCTGTCCGGGATCGGGTCGGGCGTGGTCGTGGACGGCTCCGTTTGGTCGATGCCGGCGCGTTGAGCGGGTGGGGCAGGATGAGCGGGGCGGCCCTGGGCATCGAGGTCGTGGTGGTCTTCTTCCTGGCGCTGTTCCTGCTGCATCGCTATGGCGATTTCCGGCGGCAGCAGCTCATGGTGCTCTTCGGCACGCTGCTGGCCTGGTTCCTGTGCTTCCTCATCGTCTTCATCCTCCCGCTGGACGTCAGCACAGTACGTACGAACGCCCACTCCCCCCCACCCCCCCATCGCTCTCCCGACTGTGACTCTCAGTGTGCGTTCTTGTCTGTTTTGACGAGGCAGACACGGCTGGTTTGACTGACGGCTTGTTTTGTATTTGCAGACCATTTATAAGCAATGCAAGAAGGACCATGAGCAGCATGAGGTTGTGACTGCGTCCAATCAGACCATGCCCAACTCCCCCGTCTCTCTGACAGAAAGGTGGAAACGTTCTCCTAGTTTGTTACAGAGTTCCTAAATATCTTCATAATTTTATGTTTAAAGTTGGCTTATATATAATTTTTCCTTTGGCATTTTTTTATTGCTTTCTTTTATCTGTTTTGATCATTGTGTTTTTTTTATATGCTCTTTTATCTATTCCTCAGTTTTAAGCTGTCGTTGATTTGTTATTTTTGTGTTTGCACTTTAGGCTCCTCCAATTGTATGAAGGGAGCATTATTATTATTATTATTATTATTATGACTATTATTACAAGAGCGGAACCTGGCAGGGGATATTTCTCAGTGCTTTGAGTGATGTCCTAATGATTTTGTTTGGGTTCATTGTCAGCTTTGCGGGTTTATTAATGGCTCTGTTGTCTCCCTGGTAGCGTTCATGAGTGCTACAGGCCGTGGAGCTACATTCCTGAAGGAATAATGCCCGTGTTCTGGAGGGTTGTGTACTGGACCTCACAGTGTCTGACCTGGTATGTTACACCTCTGTGGTTGTGTACTGGACCTCACAGTGTCTGACCTGGTATGTTACACCTCTATGGTTGTGTACTGGACCTCACAGTGTCTGACCTGGTATGTTACACCTCTATGGTTGTGTAATGGACCTCACAGTGTCTGACCTGGTATGTTACACCTCTATGGTTGTGTACTGGACCTCGCAGTGTATGTTACACCTGTACCCCCTCTGGTTCAGCAATTACTGTTAGAATGTTCTAGAAATCTGGTTCCTCTGGCATTTGAGAGAAACCTCTTATGTAAAATTGTTCATCATCTTACGGAAATATGTGAAAAATGTTTAAACTGGTTATTGAATATTTATAAGCACACCTGTCCGTGCACCTTGATCTGACCTCAGTGCAAGCACACGATGTACTTTATTTGAACGGTTTGGCAGATTCCCTTCATTCCTGCAGAGTGAAACATGACTTCACTCTGTGTGTGGGCGTGGCAGTCCTTCGTTTTGTCACACCGGTCATACTGTGCGATCGAATATGTACTCAGTCTCTTCGTATAATGGTATAATGCTGTGTGCTTTACCTCTGAAGGTGGGTGCATGGCAGTAACATGGCAGTGCCTCTGAACGTGGGTGCATGGCAGTAACATGGCAGTACCTCTGAACGTGGGTGCATGGCAGTAACATGGCAGTACCTCTGAACGTGGGTGCATGGCTGTGACATGGCAGTACCTCTGAACGTGGGTGCATGGCTGTGACTGTGGTGGTTGATAGTGTACGGGTGTTTCATGCAGAGCTAATGTGGGTGCATGGCAGTAACATGGCAGTACCTCTGAACGTGGGTGCATGGCTGTGACATGGCAGTACCTCTGAACGTGGGTGCATGGCTGTGACTGTGGTGGTTGATAGTGTATGGGCGTTTTATGCAGAGCTAACGTGGGTGCATGGCTGTGACTGTGGTGGTTGATGATGTACGGGCGTTTCATGCAGAGCTGTCTCCCTCCCTGCTGTGTGCGCAGGCTGCTCCTGCCCTTCATGCAGTCGTACGCTCGCTCCGGCGCGTTCTCCATCACGGGGAAGATCAAGACGGCCCTCATCGAGAACGCCATCTACTACGGCACGTACCTGCTGGTCTTCGGGTCCCTGCTCATCTACGTGGCCGTGCACCCGAAGTGGCGTTTGTCCTGGTGCGTGTCCGTTTCCTCCCAAACCTCCTTCTCCAGCCCCGGCAGCGTGTCCCCCTTGACTCCTCCCCCTTGACTCCTCCCCCTCGTCTCCCCTGTTCGCGCCGTCAGGTACGAGCTGCAGACCATCGGCATCACGGCGGCCAACACCTGGGGCCTGTTCCTGCTGGTGCTGTTGCTAGGCTACGGCCTGGTGGAGATCCCGCGCTCGTACTGGAACTCCGCCCGCCCCGGCTACCTGCTGGGCAAGACCTACTTCAAGGCCGCCAAGCTGATGACCGAGAAGGCGGACGCGGAGGAGAACCTGGAGGACACCATGGAGGTGCTGGGAGTGGGGGGGGGGTTGGAGGGGGGCCCGGGGGGGCAGGGATGGGCGGTGCGTCCCGGCGTGGGAGGGCTGGGATGGGAAGACTCATTTTCTCACCTGTGATTGTGGGTGAAGTCCTCCAACGTTCTGTTTTACTCTCCTTCTTCTCTCTTCTGACAGGAAGTGAGAAAACTCAGCGAGTCCATCAAGTACAACAACCCTCTGAGGAAGTGCGTTGATACAATTCTGAGAAAGGTGGGCATTGTGAATCCATATCGAATCTTGAAAATGATAGCTACAGAGATTTTTACAAATTTCAAATCTCTGGTCTTTAACCGCAGTGTCCGGTGGACTACCAGGAGAAGATGGGGAGGAATATGGACGATTACGAGGACTACGACGACCAACGGAGCACTTACCCCAGCGAGAAGAGCTTCGCCAAGCTCCATAAACAGGTCAGAGGGAGTGATTTCACATATAATGGGCTGGGATGTGGCAAAAGCATTATGCTTTATAGAACAATTTTCTGTAGTACCTTTGAAAGTGCTATAAACCTTTGTCCTTAACTTCGAGTTACAAGCAAATGCAAGCGTTGCACTTTTTATTCACGATCTCAGTTTGGCTAGAGATAGAGATATAGAGCGCCAGATTTGTTAAGCGGTAAGTGTGGCTGTCTGGGTCAGGTGATCTATGCGGTGCAGCGGCAGAACCGGACGCAGGTGCAGTGGCGGATCCTGCTGGAGCAGGCCTTCCACCTGGAGGACGTGGCCCGCAATGAGACCAGCCCCTCCCGCCTGTTTGTGCGCAGTTTCCCCCCCCCGGAGCAGCGCGGCTGGGTCAGCAGGGTGCTCTACCCCCCCACCGTGGGTGAGTACCCTGCCAGAGAGGGGTGGGTCAGCAGGGTGCCGTGGGTGAGTGCACGGGTTATTTTTTCAGATGAAAGAAAAGGAGGACTGTTGATTTATAAATATTAAATTGCTTCATGTATTATTAAAGTAGCCTGTGGGGTACGGAGCTGCTCAGCGGTGCCCATAATGCACTGCTCTTACCCTGAGCTTGAGCAGAGGGAGGGGAAGGAAACATGTTGAATAAAACTCTTATATTTTATGTCAGTCATACACAGCTGTTGTGGCTGTGTATGTAGGCACTTGTGTGTTTTCCTCTGTGCGTGTGCGTGTGTGTGTCTGTGTGTGTGTGCGTGTGTGTGTGTGCCTTGTGTGTGTTTCTATCTAACCCTGAAGGCCTGTGGCCCTCTTGGACGTGTGAGTAACCGGTCTGTCTCTTTTCCCAGAGTGGTACTGGGAGTGTCTCCTGAGGCAGTGGTTCTACCGGGCCCTGGCGGTGGTTCTGAGCCTGTTCTCCGTGGCGGTGGTGTGGTCCGAGTGCACCTTCTTCAGCACCCGGCCCGTCCTCTCCCTCTTCGCCGTCTTCATCCAGCTGGCCGAGAGAGACTACAACTACCTGTACATAGAGGTGAGGGACTACAACTACCTGTACATAGAGCTGAGTGACTACAACTACCTGTACATAGAGCTGAGGGACTACAACTACCTGTACGTAGAGCTGAGGGACTACAACTACCTGTACGTAGAGCTGAGGGACTACAGCTACCTGTACATATAGGTGAGGGACTACAACTACCTGTACATAGAGGTGAGGTACTACAACTACCAAACCTTTAAAGAGCCAAAAGCAGCAATATTATTTGTGCTCTGGTTCAATGTCTGTACAGTATGTAGAAGCAAGGTTACCTGTGAACACAGAACACACCTGAGATGGTGTCTGTATAAAGAACTGAGGCTGCCTGCTGGAGCAGGTAACTGATTGACAGAGCGTGTGTTTTACTGTGTGTGCAGTAGATGTAACAGGCAACACCTTTAGGAGGAATTACATTGCACAATCAGATGTCATGTCTACTGAAGCTAGCATGTATGTGCACCACAGTACCGTAGAGCTGAGAGAAAACCTTTGTGTTGTTATGACAGGAGAGGCCATTTTGTATTTCAATAAGGCCAGGGGGAGAGGGCCCCCCCCCCCCCACCTTTACGCTTCCCTGTCTGTCTCATGGGTCTTTATTGATTCCTGGTTGGTTGCCGTGCACTTTCATCCCTGGTCCGTGTGTTTGTGTTTGTGTTGCGTAATTCGTTCATGGATAAGAGCATCTCCCAAATGCCTGTGATGTGATGTAAAAATGTGTTGGGTGCCGTTTTTTTTGTTCACTAGATGGCGTGCTTCATCACCATCTTCTTCCTCTGCACCTGCGTGTACTCCACCGTGTTCCGCATCCGAGTCTTCAACTACTACTACCTGGCCCCCCACCATCAGACCGACGCCTACAGCCTGCAGTTCAGCGGCATGTATGTGCAGGGGAGTGTGTTCAGTGTGTGGGGGGGGGGGATCATGTATGTGAAGAGAAATCAGACCTTGCTGCTGATTGGCTGTCTTATCAGCACCCAATAGATATCAATGGTGATTTTTTTTTCTTCCTTGAAGGCATGAACTGACTTCAGATCAGTCTCCCCCAGTTTCACATGCTGGGCAGTGTCAGGGTTAGGGGTGGGTGAACTGACCTGGGGTCAGTTTTTGGGGACTTACAAGGCGCGCTGTCGACCCGCAGGTTGTTCTGCCGCCTGACTCCGCCCCTCTGCCTGAACTTCCTGGGTCTCATCCACATGGATGCGGCCATTTCGCACCAGGACAAGGAGCAGACTGCGTACACCTCTGTGAGTTCAGAGAGCCCCAAAACACTCCCCCCTCCGCGTCCCGGGACACCTGCTCCGCTGGGCAGCACCGTCACCATGGAAATCCTGTCTAAAAACAAACCTCTTCCTATTTTTCTGTCTGCAGAACTCCTCTGTAACCATACTCAAAATTATTAGCGGTACCCAGACAATTTTCATGTAGCAATAGCACAGTGTTGGAGTGTGGTATTGCTAACAGGGCATGTTGGAGTGTGGTATTGCTAACAGGGCATGTTGGAGTGTGGTATTGCTAACAGGGCGTTTTGTGCCTGCATGGTGACGGGGGCTCATAGAATGATGAAGTTATTTAGTCAAGCCTGATTATATTAACCCCTCGGGTCTCCCCGCCAGATCATGGGATCCATGACGGTTCTGTCTTTCATCGCTGACGGCTTCTACATTTACTACCCCATGCTCATCCTCCTGCTGTGCATCGCCACCTACTTCAGGTGAGTCCCCCCTGTCCTGACCCGGGGTCTCCCTCCCACTTAAAACACAGGTGACTCAGGTGCAGTTCCGTTTGGTTTTGTCTGAAATCCAGCTGAAAAGCCCCTGCGGGGTTTTTTTTTCTGTCAGTGTTGGTGTGACGCTCCGCTCTCTCATCCTGATCCTAACCCCCCCACCCCCCCACAGCCTCGGGACCCGCTGTCTCAACCTGTTGGGGTTCCAGCAGTTTGTGGGTGACAACGAGATGACCTCCGACCTCATCGACGAGGGCAAGGAGCTCATCCGCCGAGGTAGGCCCTGTGGCCTTTTCCGTTACTCAGCACAACTACAGACAACCTCTGTTTCATTTTACACTTTCATTTAAATAAAAAAACATATCATAATGTAAATCATAATGCATTTTGAGACTCCACTGCTTTGGTGTTAGAAAGCTGTGCGGTGCCCCTGATGTACAGCAGTGTTATGGTGGTACAGGACGTGCTGGATATTGGGGGTAATGATGTAATGCATGAACGTGCACTGACAGGTCTTGCTGCGATTCAGGGGTGTCAAACTGAACCCCAAGGGGGCCGCAGTGTCCGTGGGCTTTTGTGGTTTCCTTTCGATCAGCTGCCAATTAAGGCCTTGAGAACAAGGTGTGTTTGCCAGTCAAAAAAAGTCTTGTGTCGAGAACACGCCAAAAAACAGCAGACACTGCGGCCCCCCAGGACTGGAGTTTGGCACCTGGGCTGTAATGTGTTGATGGTAGTGCCGATATCACATGCTCTACACCAGTGGTCTCCAGCCCTGCTCCTGGAGATCTACTATCCTAGGTTTTCATTTCAACCCTAACAAACACACCTCATTCAACAGCTAGAGCAGGGCTGCCCAACCCTGTTCCTGGAAATCTACTGTCCTGTAGGTTTTTACTCCAACCCTAACAAAACACCAAATTCAACAGCTAGATCAGGGCTGCCCAACCCTGTTCCTGGAACAGGTCTTCAGAAACAGGGTTGGTAATCACTTGTATTCATTATTCTGTTTAGATTCCGGATTTACCAGTAGATTAAAGTCAAAGGAGAAGGAAATTGATGCTAAGTCTTCCGGATTTTGATTTTCGTGCAGAGAAAAGAAAAAAGCAGAGGGTGGAAGATGGAGAGAATCGTAGAAGAGTGAGTCCTTTGTTTAAAATCTATTTTTTCCCACTTATTTCTGTGCTTTATTTCTATCCTGCGAACCTAATTTACACAGTCACTGTCCCCCCAAGCTACAGACCGGTTCACTTTAGGGACAAATGCTTGTGGCAACGGCCAATTCTAGAATTCTTTCCTGCATGACGTAAATAAATGCAGCTTTTAAAAACCATGTTTTTTTTGTTGTCGCAGGGAGTGGTCTTAAAGAGAAACCAGGAAGTCCAAATCTTCCCAGAAATGTTGGGAGTTTTATTTTTGTTTTCTGAGGTTATTAAGCCCGGGTGCCAGCTGACATACGTGTCGTTAAAAAAATAAACAAAACATCAATAACAAAAGGCCATTCACAAGCGCTCACAGGTTCTCCATAGCACAAGGCCTCCAGGTAAACCGTGTGATGGGCAGGTGAACAGGTGTGACGTTCTGCCCCCAAACAGAGCCCCCCGGCCTGTTCTGCCCCCAAACAGAGGCCCCCGCCCTGTTCTGCCCCCAAACAGAGGCCCCGCCCTGTTCTGCCTGCTCTGAGCATTCTCCTAACCCGAGCTATCCAGCTAGCTCTTTTATTTCTTATTTTTCTAAAAAAAAGGTCATGTCATATTCAATTAAATCCTGTTATATTGTGTAATATAATATACTGTATTATTAATATTAGCGATATAACATGCTGACTAATGACCTCTAGTCAGGTCTGTTTAATTTTAGATGAATGGCAGGGAAGGGAAGACAGGGGGCGCTAGAGTGCGTGTGTAGGAGGGACCCGTTCGACTTCATCACGTCTGTGTTCTCACCGCTGTCCTGCAGTGAATCCAAAGCACTGCAGACTCGAATCCAAATGCATGCTGGTTAGGCTAGTGGGGAGGGTTGCTCTTTAAAGAGCATGCATGCTCAGTCAGCCTTGCCTGTATGAATGAGGGTTATTCAATTAATAAATAAATAGATTAGAAAGTAATAAATTAATTAATAAAAAAAGTTCAATGAGTGTTTTTTTGTGTTTGCGTGTGTGTGTGTGTACGTGTGTGTGTGTGTCTCTGTGCGTGTGCGACTGTGCATGCTTGTGTGTGTGTGTGTGTGCGTCTGCATGTGTGTGCGTGTGTGTGTGTATGTGTGTCTGTGTGTGTGTGTGTGTGTGTGTGTGTGTCTGCATGTGTGTGTCTGTGTGTGTGTGTCTGTGTGTGTGTGTGTGTGTGTGTCTCTGTGCGTGTGCGTGTGCGACTGTGCATGCTTGTGTGTGTGTGTGTGTGTGTGCGTCTGTGTGCATGTGTGTGCATGTGTGCGTGTGTGTGTGTGTGTGTGTCTGTGTGTGTGTGTGTGCGTGTGCGTGTGCGACTATGCATGCTTGTGTGTGCGTGTATGTGTGTCTGTGTGTGTGTGTGTACGTGTGCATGTGTGTGTGTGTGTGCGTGTGCATGTGCATGCTTGTGTGTGATGTCCATGCTCCAGGACTGGCGGGAGCGCTATGGGAATCATCGGGAGGACTATCCCACACGGAACCGGAACGCCTACTCAGAGCTGACGGAGTCCGGAGAGCCGGAGGCAGCCGGGGCAAACAGACGTGAGTGCTGTTCCCGCTCTGGAGCTCAGGGGAAGAGCAGCGTTCAGGCTGCTTCTCATTCTCAATACTAGACGTGTGTTTGTGTGTTTGTGTGTCCGTAAAAATCTAATAACTTTGAAAGCGATCTTCAAATTAAGAAGAGACATCAATATTGCTTTTCCACAGAAGGAAAGTTCTCCCGCCCCAGCGCCCGGCCGGAGAGGGACCGGACGGAGAGGGACCGGACGGAGAGGGACCGGATGGAGCTCCTGCACGATGTGGAGCCGCTGGATTTCAGCGGAGACGCCGTCCTGGAAGAGCCCCTGGAGCCCGAAGGTGGAAGGTGTGGTTGAGGTCCCCCTCAAATTCTCCCTCAAATTCTGCGTTCATTTTTATTCTCTCCTCCTTTGCCCTCTTCTTGTCATCTCTCTCCCTGTCTACCCGTGCTCTCCTGTTATACCACTTGCAAACATCTCTCGCACAGGCGCACACTCAATCATAATTCTGTCCATGTCTGTAATGTTAAATGCATGTCGTTTATGCCATCATAAAGCGAACAGACCTCTCTTCCTGTTCCCTGTTCCCCGTCAGACACACAGGTGGGCGGTACCTGTCCATGACCTCGTCCCACAGCCGAATCTTCGACGACGTCTGAGCGAGGGATTGGACAAGGAGAAGGAGAGGGAGAGAGAAAAGAGGGGGTGTTTACGCAGTCCTGTGGGGAGCGCAGTGAAGTGTTCAGTGTTAATTCAGCTCTTACAGAGTTCGTATAAACCCACCCTGGCCATAGTGGCCTCATATACACTCTGTATGTGGTGTTATAACCCTGGACATTTTCCAGTGAAGACTCTGGTCAGAAGAGTGAGGCTCTCTGGCCTCTGTGAATGCAGCACATTACCTCTCTTGTACGTGAGTGAGATGCACTTTTTACACGCGGACTCCATTTTAAACAAGTTTCCTCCGGGAGCGTTGAATATCACAAATTCTGCCACTTCATCGGGTTCAAATCCGGAAACGTGCTCGTCGTTTTTGTTCTTGTTATTTCGGTCATGAGGGACGTCTGTATCTGAAGTATTTATTTATTTGAAGGGAAAGAAAAGAGTGAGTGTTTATGATCCCCTCATCAATCCTGCAGGGATGACTCAGGCCAGAGGAGTGAGGCTCTTTGGTCTGTGAATGTGCATTACCTCTCAAGTCCCAAAACACGTTTGTCCTTTTGTTCTTCTATTGGAGGGTCATCTGCATCTGTATTTTTCCGCTGGCAGGACCTGGAGTTGAGTAGCAGTGGAGCAGGTTATTCACCAATCAACTATGAATCTTTTTTGTAAATATAACGATATTGTGAATTTATTTTAAGAAAGGGATTCTTCCTTTGTGTTTTAGTGAGGCTGTCTTCCAGTCTCTGTTTGGCTTGGTGTGATTCTTGGTAGTGTATAATGAGCATGGGTATAGTGAAGCCCTTCTGGGGGTTCTTTGCTTTGCTGTTGAGGCGCGGACCCAGTTGCTGCTGGTGTTCTGCAGACCTAACAGGGCAAAGCGCGGGTCGTTCCATGACCTTTTGACCTTCGGATTCATGTCTCTTCCTCTGCCCCTTTCTCCTCGTTTTGTTTTGGCTTGCATACACAACATTTGCTTTTATAATGGTTTGAGTCAATGACTGACAGCGTTCACCTCAGTTCACCCTGATGATGAAGGCACACGTCATGTGACATTACACAGCTCAGTGAGTCTCGGTTCAGCCGAGCCTGGGCCTGCTCGGTTCCGTTAGGAGTCCGGAAGGTGCCTTGGTCTGAAAATGTTTGGAGACTGAATAGATCATGGGTGACATATTTCTGTGTGAAAGTCAGACATTTCTATCTGATGCGTGTCACTGAAATTGTGTGGTCTACTTTTAATGTGAAATTGGTGACCATTTAAGTTTTTGTTCAGTGAAGTTCCAAATTAAAAGTTAAATTGAGGGAGAAACTGGCTAACGCTTTCTGATGACAGTGGAGTGGCAGCTAACTGCAGGTCATCCATTCTCAGTGTGCTTTTTTAAAATTGACGATCTTATTTTTCAGCTGAAAATCTCACCCAAGATGGTTTAAAATGTTCACCCTATTTATGCTGTAACCCATTTGTGTGGCTTCTTCTTTCATTGGAACATTAACTGGTGTTTGGTACCTTTCTCAAAGGCATAGGTGAGAGAACTTTACCTCGAGGTTATATCCAGGTACCTCACTGTTGCGTCGTACTGTATTTCTTTCTTATGAGAATGTCATCTTCAGTACAAACCCTCCACTTGGACCACGTTTCCATACAATATATCCTTTTATGAACTGCACCACAGTCATAACACTGTTTTGAAATGCTTTGTCATTCTGTGTTCGTGTAATTGTTTGCTGATATTGCATTGGCATATAAAGATTTAAAGTCTACTCTTGGTACATATACCGCATCATGGTGGACCCCCCCACCCCCTGACCCCTCCCATCCACTGAGGTCAGCTCCATAAACCCACAATATCACAATTACATTTTGAGGATGGACTGAGATTTTTATTTGATCAGCCGAAATGGAAGATTGCAAGTCATATGCACAAAATTCACACGTATATTTCCAAATTGACACAATAGTGGTAAATGGAATGAATGTTGAAGCTCATCTAAGCTGTAAAGTGCAAGCTGCCTTTCTGTCTCTCCTTTATGAGTTCTTCTTTTGCATCTTTCCCTCAGCTTTCAAACACGCTGTACTTTTGCTCTTCATGAAACTAATCGAGATTTGCAAACAGACAGGCAGACAGAGAAAGACAGATAGACAGATAGATAGATAGATGGAAATTGTCTTTTGTTCAATATGATTAAAGAGAGGACTAAACTTTTTCTAATGACGAAGAATGTTGGGAAACTGATTATTTAAACAATGATTATCACATAACAAATGGAGCACAAATCTTTTGTTGTCGTAAAGACAAACTGAAAATAAATAGCAGATATTTGTGAAAATAAATAAATGATTTATTGTGACAGTTTAAGATAAATTACTACAATTTAATTTACCCGTTTAGCTTCTCGGCAATTGAAAGAGGAACAACTGGATGATTTGGGCCATAGGCTTCTCTGTTTATACAACCGGAGCTGGCCCTAGAGTTCTGGGGGGCCCAAACAAGAATGTTATTGTGGCCCCAAAGTGCTCCAACATTAATCACACCCACCATTTAAGCTTGAACTGCGTGGCCCAGGAATGGCTGTGCTCCTAAATGACCTCACAGAGTTCAGAGGTCACGCCAAGGACTGGCTCTGACCATAGGCTCTGACCCAACAAACTTTTTGTTTTACTTGTAGTTACAACAGCATGCCATAAGGGGTCACTGTAGTCACTTCTGTTTAGAGTCATTGCAACAGCACTGCAGAATACTTTCAGAAGGCAAAGGAAGATAATAAAATGGAAAAGAAATACAGTGTAACTGACATGGCTGACAAAATGCTATAAAACATTTCTGACACCTAGCAAGATTACACATCAGGGACACATAAAAAAGGAAAATTATTTCAGAGAATACCCTACCCTTCAAACATGACATACTACTCCTGATTATTATAAATAAATCTCTCTAGTAATATAGAGATTAGACGGCATAGCATCTGTATATGTCCTGAAGCATCTAAACACAGAACATCAGAAGCACACTATTATAAAGAGACAGCTGCTCTGCTTTTTGCCTCAGTATTAATAGTCATAATTCAAAATGGTGTGGTTTTTGTATCTAAACATTTTTAGGATTTTTTTTAACTTACACAAGACAACATCTAATTTTGTTCTTATTTTTCTAATCACATACATATTTATACAGCATTACATATTGTCAGTATACACCACAGCGAAAACACAAATGATAAAATGATACATTTTGCACTGAATTAATGTTAGCAGCTCTATGACGACTATAACAGACGTGCAGGGGCGTGGTAAACCATGGCTGGAGCAGGGGTCTCCTGGGGAGGGTCTGCATGCTTTAAGTCACAGCAGAGCAGAATTGGGGGATCTCCTGGGGGGGGTCTGCGTGCTCTAAGACTCCGCGGACTTCCCCTCGCTCAGATGGGCCTGCAGAAGTTGGTGCAAGTCCTGCGAAAACGGCACAGAAAAGGTCCCCGGTCACCGCGGATGTCATCGCCGCTTCACTGGGACCTCAGGGCGGAGCACAAAGAGGGGCCTTGTCTGGGCCTCGGTCACACATTCACAGTCCAGCTCGTGAGCCAAACACGCTTTCTGACTCCTCCCACTAAGACTGAAGCACTGTGGAAGAAAAGGCCAAGTGTGTTTCTGTGTGGGTGTGGTCTTCACGGTCTCAGCATCTCTCTACTTACAGTCAGCTGGTACTGTGGCGCGGAGTCCATCAGTTCCTGGAAGAGAGGATGCTGGGACAGAATCCCGAAGGGCGCCTTCTCCTCGGCACTGAACCCCAGGTCCCTGAAGACCTTCGCAAAATCCTGTTCACAGCATGACCACCGAAAATCAGTGTTAATCACACTCAGTGGTTTTCACCAGGCTACAAAATCTACAGGAGCTGGGTGTGGTTGCCATTTTCTTGAGATCTTGTTGCTATATCCTTAGATATCAACCTGTATTTATAAAGCAGGTCTTGAGATTGTGTTTATACGCATCCAGAAATATTCGACATAAGTCCCTCACAAACTTGCATGTTGACTTTCAAAATAAATGTGACAGTTTGAGTGACAAATGGCAGTTAATGTCAAATTGTAACAGTGTACTAATATATGACAAACTGCTGTACTTTTATAACTGAATGCCCACCTCCTCGTACTCCTCTCTGTTCCTCCCGTCCGGGTGGAAGCGATTGTAGCTCACTGACCTGGTTCCCCCATGGCAGATCACTTTCAGGAGGTCGGGGATGGACACCCCTCCCCCCTCCTCCCCCTCTCCCCCCTCCGCCCCCCCCTCGGCAGTCGCCGCTGGCTCCCCCCCCAGCTCCGAAGACTCGCATTCCTCCATGTACGGCACCGACTGCAGGAGAGAGACCAGCCACAGAGACCAGACGCAGGACAGAGGTTGAAGTGTGGATAGATGTTCTAACGTAATACTGTGACTCTAATCATAAAAATAGGGGTCACTTTTAGGCATGGGGGGGGGGGGGGTCACCTTTAGGAGCGGGGCGCTCCGGGGCCGGTACTGGAGGGCCCGTCCCGTGACGATGCTGAGCGCGCGGACGAAGCCCTGCTGGGGGTCCGGGTGCGAGGCGAAGTACAGCAGCATGTTCACGTAGTCCAGCCGGGCCGGGGGGGGCTCGCCGTCCGCAAACAGGGCGAAGAAAAACTGCGGCAGAGAGCGGGCACAGGACATGGGGGTGGGGGGGGGGATAACACAGAACCCTGTTTTTCATCCGACAACCCATCCATTATCTAACTCACGCCAGGGCCAGAGCCTATCCCAGCATGCAATGGGCTAGAGGTAAGAATACACTCTGGACAGCTCTTACACCCTCAACAGATTGTCCATCCCTCGCAGACACACACACACACACACACACACACACACACTCACACACACACACACACCTTCCTCAGGTTGCTCAGACGGTCGTAAGGCAGCGGTTCTGACGGGTGGTCCGGGATGGGAAGGCTGGTCTCGCGGGGGAACCACAGGTCCATCTGACCCTGAGACACAAAACTCTGAGTAGCTGGACTTCCCCTTAACCCCACAAGCTGTTTTGAAACTTCTTATTACAGGTAAAAGAACATCTCCACTGACGTTCCTCATGCAGTATGCATTCACTGGAAGACGGGTGGCAGAGAAACACGAGACTGTTTTACTTGAAGGCGTGTAGTCAATATGCCTGTTGCGTCTCAGTATGACAAGCTAAAGATGAATGTCTTCCTGTGGTCTTTTATTTACATTTTTGACATCATACGTCTTGGATGACATGATGCAGTGAAAAATTTTTGAAAAATATTATTTATTTTATTGAATGTCCCTTGTAGTGTATGCTTCAGCATAGCAGAATATATGGCTCTTGACATTAAGACTAGAGATGCATGTCCCCTGTAGGGGACGAACATGGCTTTCCAGGTGTTAGAAGGACATGGAGGCAGACCTGTAGGTACTGCTCTTCAGAGATGAAGCCCGTGTCTGCGGTGTCCACAGCCTTGAACCGGGCCAGAGTCTGCAGCAGCTGGCGCTGAGTCGGGATTGGCCACGGCAGGGCGACGCCCAGCAGGAAGAGCCGCCAATCCAGGACCTCCGAGCCCTGCGTCGCCGTGGATACCAGCTCCAGGACCTGCAGGAGAAGGAGTGAGCGGGAGGCGGGTCAGCGTGCAGTCACGCGCAGGGTTGGTTTCGGCTACACCTCACAGCCGTAGAGAGCGAGCGGAGGCGCACCTGAGCTTCAGAGAGCTTCAGCCAGGGCTCAGGTAAGGAGTCGCTCCCGAAGCTGGTGGAGATGAGCTGCTGCAGGCTCTCAGCGAGCTGCTGGGGGGACAGCACACCTGAGGGGGCGGAGAACGGGGCAGATCTTTACATTACATTACATTTATTTAGCAGATGCTTCGGCACTGGTAAAGTTACAGTAACTAGGTTAGCGGGTTAGTGGGTTGGCGGGTTGGGGTAGCCCTGGTAAAGCTACAGTAACTGGGTTGGCAGGTTGGCGGGTTGGGGTAGCACTGGTAAAGCTACAGTAACTGGGTTGGCAGGTTGGCGGGTTGGGGTAGCACTGGTAAAGCTAAGGTAACTGGGTTGGCGGGTTAGTGGGTTGGCGGGTTGGGGTAGCCCTGGTAAAGCTAAGGTAACTGGGTTGGCGGGTTAGCGGGTTGGCGTAGCTGACCTTCGGGCGCGACCTTGAGTAGCTGGGCGTGCAGAGCCTCCAGCTGAAGGACGGAGAGCCTGCTGCCCGGCGGGCGTTCTACGGAAGGCGGGCGAGGTGCGGGCACCGGGACGGGCACCACGCGGACGTCCCCGTTGAGGAAGAACTCCGTGCCCCGCAGGACCAGCTCCTGCTCGATCTCAGCGGCCCGCTCGATGTGCTGTCTCCCCACCTCCGCCAGCTGGTCGATGCTGTGGGAGCGTTTCAGAGGAGGCCGCTAATGAGGCCGGGTTCGAGGCCTCGGAAAACGTACTCAAACCTTCTCGCAGTGCTTCATTCGCCAAATACCCAGCCGCATAACTGGGTTCATCCAATTCAGCTACCATCATCTAACAGCCAATACAGCCTTCTCTCTTGAATATTTCCCTCCTATGCATAACAGTATCAGCATTTGTCACAAGCACTTCTTTTTTATTCACCACTAGACCGCTCCCCACCCTGCCCACCTCCCCTTCACGACAACCTTTCACATAATACTGGCCATGTCCATGTTAAAACAACATATAACAAAAAAAAAACAATAATGACATCAACAATAAATAAATACTTTGCTAATAAATATTAGCCATTATACAACGTGTCCCCCTGTTGCCATACTAATTACCCACCTTACCCCCTTTTCATTGGCTGTCTGACCCCTCCCCCTCCACTGACCAGCCCAACCAAAACCATTCTGGCACCATCTATTCTACACACTTCCTGTTTCCTGTTTCCTGTTTCCTGTTCCTTCACCTGGTCATCTCGGCCAGGAAGCGCGCCCCGTTCCACTCCTCCATCTCCCCATAAGCCTGTGCGGCACGCCGCTGGAGGCTCCGCACCACGGAGAGCGCGCGGGCCTTGATCAGCTCCAGGCGCACCACCGCCGCACGGGCTGATGGGAAGGGAAACGGGTCACAGGTCAGGAAGGACGCAACACCGGCTCCTTTTCTGAGATCTGTAGTCCAGTAATGACTGCTAACTACAGGTCTCCCTGTCTCCTGCTAGCAGATAGGGAAACTCAGTCTACCTTCGTGATCGAGCGCCGCTCCGTACTCCTGCCGAATCTTGGCCCTCAGGGCCTTCCTCTGCAGCAACGCCGTGTCCTCCTCCGCAGGGGGGGGCGGGGTGGGGTCTGGTACCGGGGTGGCACCGCCTGGGGGAGGGGGGCAGAGGGGGGAGCATGCAGGTTACATTACATTACAGGCATTTAGACTCTGTACACAGTAATAACGCGAAACCGCAGGCTAATCACAGATGAAAAACAGAAATGACTCAGACTGGGGGGCGGGGGGGTCGTGGGCTCAGACAGGGGGGCGGGGGGGTCGTGAGAGGTGTTGCGGCTGATTTTATTATTCCCGTCTGTGGTACTGTGGGGAGGCGCTCACTTTTCTTCTTGCCAGCTTTCTTCTTATCCTTGGCGGAGCTGGCCCTGGCTGACACCACAGACATTCTCTTCACACGCGGCCTCTGCACCAGCTGCTCCTCGTTCTCCTCCTCCTCCTCCCGCTGCTGCTGCTCCGCTGACACCTGATAACAGGTTTCACACACATACTTGCCAAATTACTCACTCACTGGAAGTGCAGGCATGTGAACACAGTCACAGTCGATTTGCGCTAACGTGCGTGCTCACAATAATACAAGCAATGTGCTTGGAGAGAGCTACGATGCTAACGTGCGTATGGGAAAGCTATGATGCTAACATGCGTATGGGACAGCTATGATGCTAACATGCGTATGGGACAGCTATGATGCTAACGTGCGTATGGGAAAGCTACGATGCTAACGTGCGTATGGGAGAGTTACGATGCTAACGTTCATATAGGAGAGCTATGATGGTAACGTGCGTATGGGAGCGCTACAATGCTAATGTGCTTATGGGAGGGCTACAATGCTAACGTGCTTACAGGAGAGCTACAATGCTAACGTGCATACGGGAGAGCTACGATGCTAATGTGCGTACCAGAGAGCTACGATGCTAATGTGCGTACCAGAGAGCTACGATGCTAATGTGCTTATGGGAGAGGCGTACAGGAGAGCTACAATGCTAACGTGCTTATGGGAGAGCTATGACAGAAACGCGCGCACGCCCTCGCCCTCGCCACGCCCACCATGTTGCTGACGGCGGTCAGGGCCGTCTGCCAGATGTCGCACAGCAGCCTCTCGTCCCGGGACGGCTCGGCGGGGTCGCCCCCGGACGTCAGCGCCTCCGCAGACGGGGGTCTCCTGGGGATGAGGGGGACTCTGGGACACGGGAGAGACGCGCAGCGTTAGGAGATGGTGGGGAGGGGGGGTTAGGGTTCATGGAAATGACTCTTGGGACAGCGCAAGCGTCAGGCTCACATTCTGCTCTTCTTCTCTTCTCCATCGCTGTCCTTCTTCTCGGGGCTGCTGCTGGTCTTCCTCTCAGAGTGGGCCGAGCCAGGGGGACTGGGAGAGACAGCAGCACTTAGCATGAAAAGAGCTGTTCAACAGACTAACTGAAAAGGTGGGGACAGGCTGAAGAGAGCTGTGAGCAGAGCCCTCCTCGACCCTACTGAACTTTCACTGAACTGCAGTCCACAAACTATACACATGATACTGTGTTTTAAAAAATAAAGACTGGGCTTCATTGGCTCCAGACAGAGGAATTAGTGAGTGGAGATCTCCCTCCTCTTGCCTCTTGTTCCCGTCAGGCTGGGTTCCTTCCATCCCATTGGTCAGGTCCAGCAGCGGAATGCGCACAAACTCCGCCCTCGGCTCCGGCAGGCCCCTCCCACACATTCCTCGGTAATAATCCCGGAGGACGTACACGGAATCCTGGAACCTGTCCACCTCCACCTGAGGAGCAGACGATGCAGACCAGGTAGCGCAGGCAAGGCAGATCGGCCCGTGTCAGTGTGTGAAGATAATCCAGCACCGCAAAATTTAACAGATCAAATTAAAGACCGAGGAGAAGTGCATTTGTGCATTTTCTGGAATCAAAACTGAGACAAGGGTGAATTTGGGTAGTGGCTGGGTTCAGGGCTGGAGTGTTTGGGTGGCGGTCTGAGGGAGTGCGTTACGCGGGACTGTGGCCTGGCGGGCGTGTGACGGTGCCCGTACCTGCATGAGCGAGCAGAAGTGGTTGACGAGCACGCCGCTGTGGTCGTCCAGCCAGCCGTCCCCCATGACTCCGGTCCGCTCCCGCTCCGCGTCTTCCCTCCGCCCGTCCGCCACGTCCCACAGGCGCTCCCGCAGGTCCTGTCGACACGTGTGATTAGCGTGTGGGCGTAGAGAGGATGGGCGGAGTCAGACTGAGTTTAATTAGCCTATGGGAGTAGAGAGGATGGGCGGAGTCAGACCGTGTGTAAACAGCGTGTGTGCGTGCACGTTCCCCCTCACATCCAGGCGCTGGTGTAGCTCCGCCTTGGTCCGCTCGTCGCTCCTCATGTCCTCGGGGACGGCGTTGTAGTCCTGCTGCCAGCGGGACACCAGCTCCTGCTTCTCATCCGGCCTCTTCAGGTACTGCTTAAAGTCCTCCCTGTGGGGCATCGCCAAAAAGGGCGCAGAGCCGTTTCTCTCTTTGATGTTTGTGCAGGTGTCTGAGAGTAAAAGGTGTCTCTCACCTGATGCTGTGCAGGTGTCTGAGAGTAAAAGGTGTCTCTCACCTGATGCTGTACAGGTGTCTGAGAGTAAAAGGTGTCTCTCACCTGATGTTGTACAGGTGTCTGAGAGTAAAGGGTGTCTCTCACCTGATGCTGTACAGGTGTCTGAGAGTAAAAGGTGTCTCTCACCTGATGTTGTACAGGTGTCTGAGAGTAAAAGGTGTCTCTCACCTGATGCTGTACAGGTGTCTGAGAGTAAAAGGTGTCTCTCACCTGATGTTGTGTAGGTGTCTGAGAGTAAAAGGTGTCTCTCACCTGATGCTGTACAGGTGTCTGAGAGTAAAAGGTGTCTCTCACCTGATGCTGTACAGGTGTCTGAGAGTAAAAGGTGTCTCTCACCTGATGTTGTGCAGGTGTCTGAGAGTAAAAGGTGTCTCTCACCTGATGCTGTACAGGTGTCTGAGAGTAAAAGGTGTCTCTCACCTGATGCTGTACAGGTGTCTGAGAGTAAAAGGTGTCTCTCACCTGATGTTGTACAGGTGTCTGATGATCAGGTTGCGTTCTCCGCGCAGGTTCTGCATCACGGTCTTCACACTGGACTCGTAGGAGCTGCAGGCGTTCTCCCAGTACGGAACCAGGTACTCTGAGATCTCCTGAACAGGGACACACGCAGTCTCTTTCAATACGACCAGCAGACAATGCATACATTTCCATTAACTATTATAGAAATTCAGCTGTGTCTTTTTTTTGACTTTATAAATTTGGTGAATGGGGTCACCAGCTGCTTCTACTTAAAGCACTGCGTTACTCAGTGCCTCCCAGAAGGCCATGGGAGGATGTGCGGGTACCTTGGGCAGAGGCTCGTCCACGTACACCCAGTCCTCAGAGCCAGGGGGGGGCCCCAGGTCCTCGGGGGGGGCGGCGCTCTCGCCCTGCGGAGCTTCGAGGGGCGATGACATGGACACTCCCCTGGAACGACCCTGGGAGCCCCCTGGAAGCCACACGACTCGCTTCATACATCAGATAACCTCATTAAAAATAAGCCAATCCTAACAAGATAACACTTTCTACTTGAGAGAAAAAGAAAAAAAACAGTGATGTGATGTCACTGAGAGGGAGGCTTGGCGTCAGTACTGTGATGTCACTGAGAGGGAGGCTTGGCGTCAGTACTTTGATGTCACTGAGAGGGAGGCTTGACGTCAGTACTGTGATGTCACTGAGAGGGAGGCTTGGCGTCAGTACTGTGATGTCACTGAGAGGGAGGCTTGGTGTCAGTACTGTGATGTCACTGAGAGGGAGGCTTGGCGTCAGTACTGTGATGTCACTGAGAGGGAGGTTTGGCGTCAGTACTGTGATGTCACTGAGAGGGAGGCTTGGTGTCAGTACTGTGATGTCACTGAGAGGGAGGCTTGGCGTCAGTACTGTGATGTCACTGAGAAGCGCAGTGGCGTTCCTACCGGAGCGTGCGGATCCAGACTTGGAACGCTTGCGCTGGCTTTTCCCGTCCGGCGTTTCCGGCTTTTTCCCTTTTCCGTCTTTTCCTGAACCCACGCGGCTCCGTGACCCTGGCGACCGACCGACCAGGTTAAACAGTGTTTATTTCCCCCGCGCGGATTCGCACGATAGCGCCGCGGATTAGCACGATAGCGCCGCGGATTCGCACGATAGCGCCGCGGATTCGCACGATAGCGCCGCGGATTAGCACGATAGCGCCGCGGATTCGCACGATAGCGCCGCGGATTCGCACGATAGCGCCGCGGATTAGCACGATAGCGCCGCGGATTCACACAACAGCCCTTTTTCTGATAACTTCAAGAAATGCAAACTGGTGGTAAGGCACACAGAGGAAGATCCAGGTCCAGAAAGTTAAAGTCCTCCCCAGTATTTTGCTTCAATCACCTGCATTTACTAATTAACACAATTTTGCAGCCAGGAGGCAGAGCTAATGAGTGAAATCAGCTGCCTGGGTTTATGGGTGGAAGAAACACAGAGCGGGACTTTTACTTCCTGACCTCTCATCCTCTGTAAGGATGTGAACTATAAACTATGCCAGTGGTAACCAACCCTACTCCTGGAGATCAACCATCCTGTGGGTTTTCATTCAACCCTAATTCAGCACACCTGATTCAACTAATTAACATCTCAACAAGATCTCGCTGTTGACTGAGGTGTGCTTAGTTAGGGTTGGAGTGAGAACCTACAGGACGGTAAGCCTCCAGGAACAGGGCTGGTTACCACTGAACTACGCGGTCAGAGCCATGACGGTCATGGCCGGGGCGACAGCGACGATGGCGTCACCTTTGGGGGAGCGGGAGGAGGACTTGGACCTGGAGCGGCGCCTCCCCGGGGGCTCCTGAGCGGTGGCGGGGGTGGATTTGGCGGGAGCGGCGGAGGGGGAGGCCGGGACGGGGGACAGGGCGGTCGATGCGACGGGGGTGGAGCGCACAATCTTCTCCCCGTGGTCCTCCGCATCCTCGCCTGCAGCTGGGAAATGAACCACATGGTGCTCAGAGCAGTGAGCAGCGGCTCAAAAGATCTTCAATAAGCACGCTGCTGAGAGTAAAACTGTCTTCTGTACTCTGCGAGAGTACATCTAACTCTAACAGAGTATATTTGGTCCCTCGTGAACTCAATCAGTGTTGCCGGCGAGTTCGTTTTGCACTGATGATTTTGCTTGGAGGTAAAATCTGAGAGCTGGAACTCTCCGTTCTCCGCACCTGTCTCCGCCTTGCGAGCCATGGCCTGGAACATGGCCGACTCCACCTTCCTGTACAGCGCGTCCTCCTCCACCTCGCCGTTCACCTGCACCAGGACGCCCTGCTTCCTGGAGAACCACCGCTCCAGCTTGGGCCAGGTGTCCTGGAATGCTGTGATCCTGTGGGGGTGGGGGTGGGGGGGGAACAGGGCGTCAGGAGCGTGGGTTTTCCCAGAAGCATAATTCTTCCAGCTGAGGCCACAGCTTGTTGCTTTCTTGCAACACTTACAGTACAATGATTTCGGTCCAGTTAACGGCACTAAAGACATTAATGGGTAATAAAAAAAGAAGAAGATTAATCACACATGCGAGGGGTCACTGCGATAGCGCAGTTATGCAGTGATGTCACCTCCCCAGCCCCACGCACATGCTGTCTAGTACTGCTCTGCATGGAGAAGAGCCAAGAGACCAGCGAATCCATGCCCACTGTAGGCCTGGGTGTGGGAATACATTCTAACCCCCACCCCCACCTGCCCCATTCTTCCCCACCTGTGCTGAATCTGCCTCTTCTCCAGGCTCTTGTCCGGAGGTGGGGGGGCACTGTCCTGGGCCCCCGGGTCCACGGGTGGGTCCCCCTCAGAAGGTGGGTGTGTCTCCAGCTCATCTGCAGAGACAGATGAGTGACAGCGCTGCTAGCAGCATCACCATGACGATTGTACACAATGCACAAAAACCTCTGTAGGGTGAGAATGGCTGTGTTGGAAACCGCATACTACCACACTACTACATACTCAGTACTTAGTATGTATACTGTGTAGTATGTGAATTGCCTGTATGCCAAAGATACCAGGATGACATACTACATCAGCCGAAATTTCCAGTATGTGACCAGAGCACACATCATGGGGTACTGTATCCCATAATGCAACGCGGCAGAGCTCTAAGCGTCGGCACACATGACCAATAAAGTCATCACACGCACCGGCCTGCTTGCCCGCCCGGTCCAGAGCCGCGCTGTCGGACAGGTCCAGCAGCAGGACCAGGTCCAGAGCGGGCAGGGGGGGCGGCGCCTCCCTGGGGGGGTTCGGGTTCACAGCCAGGCTGGCTCTCCGTCTCCCCCTCCTCCGGTCGGGCGGGTCCGGGTCCGACCCCCTCAGGGCCTTCTCCAGCAGCTTCGCCTGCGCCAAGTTCGAGGGGAACCCGTCCAGAACCCAGCCCGAGCCTGCAGGGACCTGTCTGTGACGGGACGGCAGCGACACTCAGAAACAGAACCGGCTGCTGCCAGAAACGGTCTAAGCGGTCATTTCGTTTAGTGCCACAGCCGTCCGTGTGCCACATAATTCCGGTTTTAAATTTTTTTTTTTTTTTTTGAAAGACAGTTTAATTGTGCAGTACTCAGAGATAGCTTTATCAACAGCTTTATCAACGCTATCGCTTTCCCGGTCAACAGTCTCTGACAAACCCCGCGACTGGTTTCTGTTGTCTTATGCAGTGATCTTAAGGTACATTTACCTGTAATAAACAAGGACGACTGAGGAAATGAGGTGGCAGGATTACTCAGGGAAAAAGACAAGACGCTGAAACGCAGCGGTTCACCTGACTCCCTCGACCACGATGTCCACCTGAAGCTCGTCAGGAAGGGCCTGTCCTTTCCTCAGAATCTTCTCCACAACAGCCCCATACTGGGCTTTCACAGACAGCTGAGGAGGAGATACTGTCATTATACCATGCGTGTGTGTGTGTGTGTGTGTGTGAGTGTGTGTGTGTGTGTGTGTGTGTATGAGCGTGCCCATGTACACTGGCCATAGCTATGCCACATATAAATTTGCATTCAGTACAGCTGGACATGCGGCCATTGGATTGTATGTTTGAAATACCATTGACACCGTATGTCTGAAATACCATAGACATCGTATGTTTGAAATACCATAGACATCGTGTGCTTGAAATACCATAGACATCGTGTGCTTGAAATACCATAGACATGGTGTTTATGTCTCTTGGTTGAGCGTTACCCTTGATGTTATGTCCTCGTTCATGGGCACTTTCAGCTCAGGAACCTGGGAGACGGGGCCTGGCAAACACAGAGCAGCCTTTAATGTGTTTCATTTTACAAACCTGTCAGTAACCTCTAACGGCAAATACAAATGTGCTGCCAAAATTATTTCTCAATGTCTCTACAGGTAATAACATTATTAATAATTAGTTCCATCCAAGAGATGTAATTTCCATCTACATCTTCAAGTAGTATTCAAGAGTTCATGAATATTACATTACATTACATTCATTTGGCAGAGACTTTCATCTTTCATCAAAAGCGACGTATAACAAATGCATAGATCACTTTGCCTCATTAAAGTCCTTCCCTTTTGTTATGACACGTGTGCATGATAAGATTATGGTCGAATTTCATCCCAAGAGCACTTTCAAGTTGGTCTTTTTCCAATACTGCTGTTCATCTAGAGATGCAGTACATAGCAGTCACTATGTCAATGTGGGTAAGGACATTTGCTAAATAAATACATGCAAAGCAATGCAAAGCAAGGACTGTATCCCTTGAAGACCCACTATAACCCAGTTATACGGCATCTATGATTTCAATACCCGTTAAAAACACATCAAACCTGATTCACGCGATACAGACAATTCGTCCCCTTTATCAAGGCCATTTTCCACCCGGTCAGTGATGTTGGATGAAGAACCAGGACTCTCCGCCATCTTGCACAAGAAAAGATCACCAGTCAATTAATCTGAAAGACATTGTTGCTCAAACAGATTGGCAGAGGGCAGATTAACTTCAGGTGAAGAAGTGACAGATCCTGGAGGGATGAAGACAGGTGAACGGCAGCGCCAGCCTGTCAGGTGAAACCCTCGCTTACGGACCTTGTTCTCGTTCCCAGCATCCTCGGCGTTCCCAGCATGCTCGGCGGCCCCCTGTATGGCCTGGAAGGCCTGCACGGCCTCCTGGACCAGAGTGCTGACCGACAGGACCTGGACCCCATGCACTGGAGGAGAAACAGCGAGGGAAACGCACAGCTGAAACACACACTCGTACAGCGCACACACACACACTCAAACTCGTACAGCGCGCACCCACAGACACACACACACACACACACACACACAAACTCGCACAGCGGACACACACACACACACACTCGCACAGCGCACACACACACACACACACACGCACTCAAACTTGCACAGCGGACACACACACACACTCAAACTCGCACAGCAGACACACACACACACACATACTCAAACTCACACAGCGCACACGCACACACACACACACACACACACACACACACTCAAACTCGCACAGCACACACACACACACACACTCAAACTCACACTGTGCACATATCAAACACATACACACACACACACACACACACTCGCACAGCGCACACACACACACACACACACTCAAACTTGCACAGCGGACACACACACACTCAAATTCGCACAGCAGACACACATACACACTCAAACTCGCACAGCGCACACGCACACACACACACACACTCAAACTCGCACAGCACACACACACACACACACTCAAACTCACACTGTGCACATATCAAACACATACACACACACACGCGCACACATAATGCACCCATACACACACTAAACAACATCTATAAGTACTGACTGCCAGTTCAGAGGTGGGAAGTCCAGGGGTCAGAAGGAAGTCCCACCATGTGTATCCTCCACCCATGGACTCATGCCAGCAGATCTCACTATTACTTCTACCTCCTGGCAGAAGAATTATGCTTATTAGCAAATCCAGGGGACTGGAACAAAATACTGAGGAGAACTTTCTGAACCTGGATTTACCACCTCTGCTTCCATTGATCCCAAATTATTATTTATTCTTATTTTAACTGTGGGGATCACATGATGATGATGTGTTTTTATTACTGTAGACTGCACACCTTGGGCTATCCTGGCCAGGCAGGTGGTCTTCCCTGAGTATACCTTCCCCAGGACACAGGCCTTCAGGGTGAAGGTGGGAAAAGATGGGGGGGGCAGCTCGGGTGGGGGCAGGTCCACGACCCCCCGCAGCCGGTTCACCACATGACCCAGGATGTTGTTGTTGGAGGGGGGCTGCTTCGCCTCCTGTTCCTCTGGCCACGCCCACTCTCCCATCATGCCCTGCAGGATAAAAGCAATGTAACTGCTGAGCTCACACACAGTCACACACATGCCATGCTCATCCAACACCTCCACTCGCACCTTTACAAATCCAGCTGGGACCGCTCCCTCAAAGCAAAAAAGTGTCTTTAGTGTTGTTTTATAATTTGATCCAATGTGACTTCAAATTTCACTTCAATGTGACTTACATAGCATTGTGTGTGTGTGTGTGTGAATCTACATGGGATTGAATGAGTATTTTGGACAGAACAGCGCTGCAGGTGCAATGTAAAGTGATGCAGTAACAGGGCGAAGCGGACGCTGGTCGCTCTCACGCACGCTGTACTCGTCGTAGTCCTGGCAGTTGAGGATCTCCAGCTTCTCCATCTCCACCAGCTGCTCCGGGGTGGGGGGGTCAGGGACGGCCTCCACCTGCGCTCCGTCATACAGTGGCTTTCCCGTGAACAGGAGCTCCTTCCACTCCCGCACCATCTTCCCTGGGATCAAACTGCGGGGGGGGCACAGAGACGCACGCTGTCAGGACCGCGGCAGAGCGGTGACCCCCACCCCCCCTGCCACGCCCGCCAAGCCCAACAGCACCCGGCGAGGTACCTACTTGCCCGTGAGGAGGCGGTACTCCCCCGCCTTGGTGGCCAGGTCCACGACCTGCTCCAGGACCTCGCGGCAGAACAGGAAGTGCTTGCGGTAGCGCTCCTGGGCTCGCTCGGCCGCGATCTGGTCGTGTTGCTCTCTCTCCCGGCGGATCTCTTCCGCGTGATCCCATTGGGCCTGCCGAGCCAGGGCCTGCAACACAGCAGCGAATGGGGAAAGGCTGCCTCACTAGCCCTCAGAAGAGTGCAGATTTTTAAAAATGTTTTCAGAATTCTAAGTCAGTGTTCTAGAACTCACTGCCTTCAGTCACCAGCAGTGATTGTGACATCAGCATTAGAATGTTCACTTCAGAACATTCTATTCACATATTTGCGATCTTACATCTTAAAGGGTTCACAAATAATTACTCGCATAAGAATTCACTAATTGACATTGTGTAGATTTACACAAATATTAATATAAC
This sequence comes from Anguilla anguilla, assembly GCF_013347855.1. Classification (NCBI taxonomy): domain Eukaryota; kingdom Metazoa; phylum Chordata; class Actinopteri; order Anguilliformes; family Anguillidae; genus Anguilla; species Anguilla anguilla. The sequence continues at coordinate 47,017,894 of NC_049210.1, forward strand.
CTTTTATTATACTACAGTGATAGCCATAACCATAATTATACAACACCTCATTCAACTGATTAACTAACCATGGTGTTCAATCAAGACATTGATAAGCATTGTGTCTTAGCTCTGGGCTAAAGCAGAAACCTGCACCCACACCGCTCGTTTTCGGATAAGACTGGATCCCCCCGCCCTGAACCCTTCTGGTGATCTCACCGCCTCCCTGTCCAGCGCCTCCTCAAAGTCCCGCTGCCGCTGCTCCTGGTACTGCCGCTCCCGGAACACGCGGTTCTGCCGGATCACGTCCTTCTGCTGCCGGACCTGCATGAGCTGCACGGCCAGCCTCCTCTCCTGCTGGGTCTGCCGGGTCAGCCGCTCCACCAGCTGCTCCTCCTCCATCCGGTCCTGCGGGGGAAAGGGGGCGCCGAAATATGAACCAGGAGCCCGGAGGAGGAAGGGTTCTGGGCCTCAGTCTCCTCTATAGCCCTAGAGCCCAGTTTGACTGGGAGACTGCGTGTTCTGGAATAGGTCTCAGGTCAGTGGTTTCACAACACCATGGTATGCGGGTATATGTATGGTTATGGACAGTTTCTTAAAAAGGTATAAACCAACCGATGAAGGGAATTTTCCATATTCAGAATGAAACAATTTCAGACCCCCCCCAGACCCCCCAGGCTGTATCGAGGGGGCCGGGCTCTGAAAGCGATTTCAGACCTCCCTGTTTACCTGTAGCTCCTCGTGGGCCCGCTGCTGATCCGTGAGGAACCGCCTCCGGCGTTTCGCCCTCTCTTCCCGCGCGGCGGTGTCCTCGGGCCCCAGCGTCCTGCCCCGCTGGCTGCTGGGAGCTTCGCTGTGAGGCAGCTCCAGCATCGCACTGTCCACAGAAAAGCATGAGGGATTTTATACAAAATGGCAGCTCATGCTGTGGAACTCATCCATTACCACGACCACCATCGTTGTATCGACGTATTCCAACAGCTACAGAGGGAGGACTGTAGAGTTCATGCAAATAACAGTCTTCCAGTCAACCAGATGAGGCGCTATTGAGCAATCAACAAACAGAACCAATTCAATGCTCTATCAGCTAAATAACTCCAATTATCAAAACATAAGCACATCCGTGCAGAGCAGAGGGGTCTATGATAAGTGCAAGTAAAGCTAAGTACAGGTCACATGACTGACCTAAAGGAGGAAGGGGTACAGCCTGTAGGGGACAGCTTCTTCAGGTTCTTCTCAAACTGCGCAAGCTCCTTGTAAACGCCCTGCATTGGCACAAAACCACAGAAAAGGTGGCATCCAATTACACCCTGTTACATCTCTTATCTGCTCAAACTTGCCCTCATGGTTGAGGCCAGTCCCAAAGGACTTAGCAGAATGGCCAATCAAAACACAGTCAACAGAAAACATGGCACTGTAAGGCTTGAATAAAAACCAGTCAGCTGAGGGAACAGAAATGAATGGTCATTATTGATCACTGATTTGTGTTCACTTTATTATAGACTTCAGCGATCCCAGAATAGCTTCAGTTTATTGTCTTACGCAAACAGTTTTATTAACATGATTAATTGATGAATGCTGAGGCGTGAAAGATGAATGCTTTTCTGAGAGGATCTGGACAACCTGCCCTCACTGCTGCTGTCATAGCAACAGCACCGAGCACTGGCCTTGGACTGAATAACACTCTGAGCTTCCGGACAGGGAATGCCACTGGGTCTGATCCCTCCAAACCGGGAATGCCACTGGGTGTGATCCCTCCGGACAGGGAATGCCACTGGGAATCACAGCAGCGTTCCGGACGCACCTGGATTTCCCGCTGCTTCCGGGTTTGCCTCTGGCGTTCCAGGGCCTTCAGCGTGCGGTCGGGCGGGGGCTTGGGAATCTGCACGATGGCGCCTTGGATCCGCGTCATCACTTCCTGCTGCTTCCTGCGGCCCGTGCGGCGCTGCAAGCGGCCAGGGAGACGTTACCCTCAAACCCCCCCTAAAATGAGGATTCTAAAGCTCCCTGTACGTCTATGAATTTTATATATACAAAACTTTACAAGCGATATATGCCCCATGTGCTTCACAGAAAAATGGAGAAACATATGCAGAGAACGTTATTAAAAAGCAGAACAAGCACAGTAATAAAAATGATATTGGACCAAGCGCAGAACAGACGGGCGTGGCACGGAATGATGCGGGAGCCGCTACCTTCTCCACGTCCTGCAGGCGCAGCTCCTCCTGCATCCTCTGCAGCCGCTGCTCCTGCTCGCGCTGCGCGGCCGACGCCCGGTCGCGGATCTCCCGCCCCCGCACCTCGAACCGCTGCGAGATCCTCTGCAGGTTCAGGTCCGCCTCGCGCCTCACCACCGTCCGCATGCGCTGCGGGGGAGCACAGTTACCCCACGACCCCGAATTTGAGAATGGTGAACCCGCCCCCAAAGCCACTATTCCACCACACAATTACATTTTAAAAAAAGTAGCCCAATCGGGTGGAAATCCGCCCAATCTGGCAACGCAGCCTCAGGTCACAGCGGGAGCTTCGGCCGGATCCCTGCTGTCCGTTACGCGATGACCTTTGACCCCCCCTCACCTCCGTGTAGATGTTGTTCTCCACGCGGTGCAGGCGAGCGGTTGCCGCGGGCCGCAGGGTCTCCATGGCGACGCCCGTCAAGCCCAACCTCTTCTTCTTCTGCAGCACGATGTACAGCTGGTACAGCAGCCGCGTGGCCGCCCCCTCCCGCTCCTGGATCACCGCCTTGGCCACGCCCAGGTCAAAGGGCACCCCGAGCAGCAGCAGAGTGGGCTCCAATCGGATGAAGTTGTTCAACTTGGAATTTGCTGCACTGGAGGGAGGCCAAGTGTTGATAAACAAATCAACGATTGAACAACCGAAAATATTGTGTTTGAAATAGTTAATGTTCCGTAATCAATTAAACTAGCATGCCAAAATGACCCAATGGGATGAACTCATATTGTGTGGCTTCCTATTTTAACTTTAATTTGTTTAAACAGAGGGATGGAAAACAGTTTCAATATAGGTTGTTTCTTTTTTTAAATTACATTTACTTTCTGAAACATTCTCGGAAAAATGGGATACAGGTAATGTCTATGTACTTACTTGTGCTATTAACTGAATTCAAATTCATTTAAACAACTCTAGCAAAAGGGATGCTTTTTGAAAGGTCAATGTTACCTGCTCTTTGAAAACTGGTCGAAATCATCCTGAAGTTGGTATTTGTGCAGGACTTTTCCAAGAAGATATCCACTGGAAAAATCTCGGGCTAATGAACTCCCGTCTGCAAGAAAGAGAAGCTTAACTAATATCATGCAATAATAACGAAGGCAGTATAGCTGTAACTTTAATCCGTATTGTGTACTCAGTTTTGGTGATTATCTGTAAAGATATCTTGCGGTTTGAAATTTGTTTGACATTCAAATTCCGTTATTTACAACATCTTATTCCTATGACCAAATATTTGGAAATTAATTCTGCATTGCATGATTTGTGAATTTATCACGGGCGTTATTTTATGCTTCATTCACTTCAGCCCCACATTCCAGTGTCAGCTGCTATTCATTTTCAAATCCTCATAATTGCATAAATCAGCGAGCTAGAGATTTCACACCAGTTGCATATTGCTAGGGCCACTTGTGATTTCCCCCCTCACAACCTTTACTATATTTCCCACCATCGTTAAGTCATACCAAAATTGGCCACCGCAATAACTCAAAAACGGGATGACAAAGTTGTCCGAAACGACTTTTCCTGGAAGGCAACAATTTTGGAATTATTTTCACAATCTTCGATTTAACAGTGAAAACAAGCTAATAGAAATTAAATATCAGTCTAGTTGCATCAATGCGGCAAAACAGTCGCTCCTAAGTAGGCTATCTCGCGCTCATACTACGCTGACCTCAGGTGACTAACGGAGTTCGTAAGTTTCATGCATGTAACGCTGGATTTAATATATAGTTATGATCGCTTATAATAGAGTACACTAGTTATTAAACAGCTATGCAGCAGGTTCTAGCCCCTTATTTCGAACTGCAAGCTATCTTTACCGCGGTATTTTCGACAACACTTACCCACGGGCTTAGATAATTGAAGCTCCGAATTAACCCAGCGACACAAAATATCAGTCATTTTGCTTTGTTATCTCCTTCCAGAAATGTGAGCAGATATGCCGGATAAAAGTACCCGGCCACAGCTGATACGAAAAAAACACAAACCAACACCTCCGTGATCTCAGGACACACGGACCTCTTGGCGTCTCGTTGCCGTAGCAACATGTAAACTCACGCCGCACCCTTCCCCGGGAGCGGTAATCCCGACTGGAGCAGCGGTGCTTGTCAGGCGTCTCTGCGCCAATACGAGAAAAGCATATGCGCGCGACACGTTAGGGTGACGTGACGGTGTTATTTTGTTTGACAAAACGTAGGCTATATGGATAGAAGCGTACCAAATTTTGCTCTCTCCCCCTCTGTCAGTGAAATTTGTTATTTTTGCTATATACTTACAGTAAGGCATTTGCATTTCAGATCAAAATATGAATGAGACAAAAATGCAAGCAATCAGTTTTTATTTCATGGCACGTGCTTTGCCATTTTACAGACAGCTGACTTGGTGTTGAGTTCCCTCTTTTTTTCAATTCGGCAAAAGTAAGTTAACGGATGACTGACAGGTGTTACCTGTTGTTCAGGAGTTTCCTTTCGCACGGATTGTTCGCACATGAAAGAGCAGCGAGTGTCTAGTCTTGCTTTTAGCCTTCGTATTCATTTGTGGAGACTGCATTTTGAGTCAGAGGCACACACCATCATGAAGACCAGAGGACTTACCATGGCTGGAAAACAACCGCAAATATATTTGCCTCTGAAGTTTAATTTAACGGAAGATATATATTATTTTTCCATCCTGGTATGAGCTTCACAACGAGGCGTAGTGTGTAAGGGGCTGACCTTCTGGGCCATATATGGAAATTAATAAAGCTGCATAATGATACTCTGAAGTGTTGAATGTATTGCATCAGCCTCAAGGCTGTGAACAGCGTTCTTCAGGGAGCACATCATGCGTCTCCTTGAGGGCTGAGCAGCAAAGAAACTCCGACGCAGCGTGGTATTATTCATATTTTATTTATGTTATCCTGAATATCTTATTCAATAGCACAAATGGATTTCTAATGACAATGTATACACACAAAATTAGCCTTCTTCCTTATTCACAAAGCACCTCCCTAAATTTTATTTTAGTGTCAACAAAGAGCTTTTAAAAACGGTTTGTGTTAGGGTCATTTAAGCCGTGTTACACCAACTGAAAAAAAAAAAAAAACATTCTCAATGCTTAACGAACGACCAGCCATTTGCATAATTTTTTGAAATCTTCTTAATCCAGGTTAGTATCATGCACTTTTGCACAGTCAATAGAATACTAGTGTTTTTACATATTCAGCAAGTATGAGTGTACATAACAATTATATCTTAGGTACAGTTGTTAGCCTACACAGGAACAAGTTCTGCAACATGCACATAGGAAAAGATAAAGCAATTAAAACCAGAGAAAGACCCAGGAACTGTAACCAGTTTGCTTGGGTGGAGCCAATCAACACGTAGAATGAGGGAGCGACTAGCTCCGCCTTGTTTTCACACAAACTCCACCTGCACCTGCTGAAACGGCTCAACCTTCAGTCCGACCGGCAACCTTTTTTAATTGGCTTTCTCTTTTCGGCGCGACTGCAGATCGGCGACCTTCACAAGCGCTCAGCTCGAGCTGACGGTCACAGCTCGCTTAAATTTTGCAGCAGGTCTCCAAGGGGACCTGCGGGAGTCTTGCCTGATATGCACGTTAACAGGAAAGCAATTTCCGGGTTCCAGTCAGTCTCCACGGGCGTGCCTACGAGCCAGAGTCTAGAGTCCTTAAGCCACAGCACAAACACACACACGCAGGGACGGCGAAGGTCTGTGTGACTTCACATACTGAGGAAACGACAGTTGGGCATTGTGGCCTGAAGAGCTCAATGCTGCAGTTCACAGAGACGACTCCGGCCTTCTCCTGGAGTGACTCCATACTCGGCCCTCCTTCCACAACGAGCCTCGTCATCCGTTCCAAAACTGTGGACTGATCCCACACACGTCACAACTTAGAGGAAGACGCATCCTGTGGTGAGTCTCCCATTCAGTTCCAACCCCAGGGACAACCATGTCCATGTCACAGTAGTATTTAAAGCTTAATTATTTAAGGCTCAGATGTAGAATAATGCGCAAGAATTCCGTAAGTCCATGAAAACCACTTTCCCACCCAATGATGTAGGCTGCGTCCTGAATCCCGGTCACTGGTTTGCTAACTAACACTGCTGTAGCAACCAGCACCATTCCTGAGGATTACATCATACTCAGCAGCCAACACTGAGGATGACATCATACCCAGCAGCCAACGCTGAGGATGACATCATACCCAGGCAGCCAACACATTACACCCCTCACATGATGTCCATGTGAACCAAATCCCAGATGAACCTGCAGGAAAAACCTAGAGAAGACCTGATGTCAGAGGAAGCCCAATCAGTGACACACACACACACACACTCACATACACAGACACTTGAGCACACACACACATGCACACACATACACACTCTCACACACACACACTCACACACACACAGACACTCGCTCACACTCTCACACACACACACTCACATGCACGAACACACAGACACTCTTGCACACACACTGAAACACCGCAAACAGCCAAGTAGTGAGCTTTTCAAGAGTACTTAAGGTTGCTCTGTGAAAAATGATCAGTAGTTTGCCTCATCATGGTCAGTGAACATGAACATCTCAGTAAAACGTGAAATTATTTTTTATGTTCTCTGGGGAGAAAAGGCAACAGATATTTGAGAAGGCATTCTTCGGGAAAATGTCTGGCTGGTGGATCCGAACACAGACCAAGTAAACCAAGTTTTTACAAGGGCAGATGTATGAATTTCAGTTTGTACACAGTAAAGTGTCCAGTGCTAATTCAAGTCTTACAAAGTACATATGAAGCCAGGATGGGCAATTCCCGTCCTGGAGGGCCAATGTCTACGTAGGATTTGTTTCCACCAATTTCATATTGGGATGCAAGAACAGCCTTCAGCTGTCATCCATGAGCCAATCAAGAAATGCAGGCAAAATGTCAGCTGGCATGAAGGGTCAGGACTAATTAAGTAATTAAGAGGCGTAGTTTCTCACAACACCTTTGGGTGAAGCATTTTACAATCTCAAAAAGCACATTTGACCAACTGAGTGCATTTTTTGGGGCGTTGAGGAGCGGAAGCACGTGACTCAGATCCCCATCACTTCACCGTTTGTTCAAAAAATCGATTTCCGTCACCCTTCATCGCATCTTCTCTTCATCGATAAGCTTACTTTCCCACCTCTGCCACATTTGAGCTGATTTAACACAGGACATTTTACTGTGCACACGCAGACGCTTTCCCCGAGCCTTTCCGATAGAACCATGCAGCCCTGTGCCTGTAAGACTCAGATTGATTGAGCTCTGTTTACATCTAGTGTACGAGTAACACATTCACAGCTGTCATAGTTAAATACACACTGTAAATATACACACACGTATGAATGATGCTTCGTTCACGTATTAGTGTCAACAACATGCTTCATGAACTATGAGCAGATTTGCATCGCCGGAGAAGCTCAACCAACATCGGTTGGAGGTCCAAGAATAAGCCAACAGGAAACAGCCATCGAGCGAACAAGTAGGCTGCAATTCGGTTCAGTGATTTCTCTTTCAGGAAATAATATATTAAAAGGAAGCACAATATTTAAAGGTAAACATGTATCTGAAAGTAGTTTACAATGACTTAAAAGTCACAAAAAGGGTTTTTAGTCAAAAAGTAGTTAGAGTAATTTGTCGTAATGCCTCAACAGGTAAACACAGAAATAAGCACAACCACAGAATCTAAAAAAATAAGCTGCCTCACTTTCTAATTTCTCAAAGCTAACTACAAGGACAGGGAGGTAACTAAGGGGACTACTGGAAAGTATACATCTGTGGCAATATTTGGCAGTTTTATACACTAATGAGCTTATTGTGGTGAATTGTTTCCCCCACGATGACGGCGACAGTCATTGGTAGTTTAGCCAACATTCCCGGGAGCTCGACGAAGGACAGGAAGAGGATCCACCCCTGATCAATCGTCAACCACCATAGAAATTCCTTTAACTGGATATCACATAACAAAAAAAAAGAAAAACAAAACTGCTACAGCCAAAAAAAAAGAAAAAAAAAGAAAGGAAAGTAGAATACTGCTCTGGAGGGGGAAACTGAAACATAATAAAATGCAGAAACTGCAGATGAAATGGTTGAAAATACCCTCAGGAAGTAAAGTAACTCGCACTCCGTGTAACTGGCTGGTAGCACTCGAGTTCTCACACACCTGCTGTGTGAACACGGCCGAGCCCAGCGGCTAGCCTAGCGCTAGCCCTGGCGGCTGCTCCTCTCAGCGCGCGCTCTGCTGAGAACACGCCAAAAAACCACTTACTGAAATAAACCCGTGTCCTGAAACAAGCAGACTGGAGGAGGTGCAAGGTGAGGGGGGGGTCAGGGTTTGCACGACAGAGGGCTGTGGAACCAGGTGGTGGTGGGGGGGGGGGGGGGGATCAGGGTTTGCCCGACAGCAGGCTGTGGAACCAGGTGGTGGGGGGGGAATCAGGGTTTGCCCGACAGCAGGCTGTGGAACCAGGTGGTGGAGGGGGCGCGCTCCCCTCCCTCCTCCGCCTCGGGGTCGGGGAGAAGGAACTGGGAGGAGCTGACGGAGGTGGGGCTCCCCAGGGAGCTGTTGAGGCTGCGGGTCTCCGGGGTGGGGGCCCTCCAGGTGCTCTGGGGCTGGTAGCCCCCAAACCCGCCGAACCCGCCCAGGAGGGGGAGGTCGGTGGGTTCGGCCGGCTCGGCGCAGTCCTGCTGGGGCTCTGCGGGCTCCGGGGCGGGGGCCATCTGGGGCCGGTACCCCCCCGTGTGCGGGACCTCCGGCTGGGTCACCCCCGCCGCCGCCGCAGAGGCAGAGGAGGAGGAGGAGGTGCAGGGGGCGGGGCTCTGGATCCCGGTGTACGTGACGTCAGTGCGTGCGGAGGCCATGGAGGAGGCGGAGGAGTCCGTGGAGGGGGGGCACCGGGACCCCTCGTCCACCACCTGGTTGTAGTAGCGCAGGACGACCGGGTCGCACGAGTCCGTGTCGCTGGAGCTGTCGCCGGACTCCTCGTCTTCCTCTCCGTCCTCCGTGGGATCCGGTTTGCCGGACCCGTGCCCCGGGTCCTCCACGATGTGCACCGTGCTGTGGGGGCAGGGCTGCACGTCCAGAGTCCGGCCGCCAAACGGCCCCTGAAAAGAGGGGCACAGCTCAGACCCCCAAATACACCAGGGAGGCCCTCCGGCCCCAGACATCACAGCTTTCTGAAATGGGGGGACTGTGCACAAAACGTGCTGCAATATCTGCATGGTGAAACCAGAATGTATAAGAATGCCCTTTCATAGAAGCTGAGAATGTGACCTTCAACAACATGTGAACTGTTTCGATTATAAATCTAGCACACAGCCAAATCATGAAAAAAAATATGTCTTTGTCCCAAACATTATGGAGCGCACTGTATGTGAGTTTGGGGAATGGTGGGAGCAGAGGTAGGGTTAGGGTTCGGGGTTCGGGGTTCAGTCACGGCCCGGTGAACTCACGGGTGTGGTGGACCACTCTTCCTGAAGTTTGGGCTCTGGAATCTCGGGGTAGAAGGTCTTCTTCACCCTGAAACCGACACAAGACCACCAGTGAGGCTGCGCTGTCGTCTCGCCCAGGACACCAGCACAAGCCACACCAGCAGGGCACTCAGAAGAACAATGAGACACAACTCAAACAGCAGCCAATCACCACCACGTCCTACCAACAGCCAATCACCACCACGTCCTACCAACAGCCAATCACCACCACGTCCTACCATTGCCTCTTCTCGTAGCAGACGACAGTCATGAGGATGAGGAAGGCGGTCATCGCACCCAGGGCAATAAGGACCTCGCCAACCAGCCAATCAGCTGAAGGCAGGAACACAACACGGTGTGAATATAACCAAGAGGCTGCCGAGAGCACATTGTTTTGTTTGTCTCTGAATATATATTTTTTCTCTTCTTTTTAAGTGAACTTGAAGCGCTACGAAATGCACTATACAAGTAAAATGACTGTTATCTTCTGGGCATGCACTTGCTGGTCAGGAGCGCTCACTTACTGGTCAGGTCCAGGTTGAGGGACACGGTGGCGCCCTCGTCGGACCCAGCGGACGTGTGAGCCTTCACGGTGAACTTGTACAAGCCGGGGGTCAGGTTTCTCACCGTATAGTTCCGGGCGTCCGGATTGGTTAGATTTGCTGCGCAATTCATAACCACCACAGGGCACAAGAGCGAGTTGAGCAAAGGCAACGAAGGAGATCAACATCATTCTGCTCACAGAGTCACAAACAGTCCCGTTTGTCATGACAACCACCTGTACTCAATTTGCATTTGTGTTATGACAGCTGATTCATAACTAATAAGAAGCTTGGGGCGCATGAGTGGGTGAAGGTAGCGTAGGTTTAGCAGACGTTACCTATCGGCATAAGGTGGGTCCCAATGGCCCTGTAGATGGAGTATCCACTGATAAACCCCCTTCGGCTCTCCAGGGGAATGTCGCCCCAACTCAGAAGGGCACCCGACGTCCGTTTGTACTGCTCCACCATTAACGAGGAGACGGGCTGGGCAGGGACTGCACAGAGGGAGAGAAGAGTGAGAGCACAGTTAGAGTCAGAGCACAGCTAAAGAGTCAGAGCACAGTCAGAGTCAGAGCACAGCTAAAGAGTCAGAGCACAGTTAGAGTGAGAGCACAGTCAGAGTCAGAGCACAGTTAGAGTGAGAGCACTGTCAGAGTCAGAGCACAGTCAGAGTCAGAGCACAGTTAGAGTGAGAGCACAGTCAGAGTCAGAGCACAGTCAGAGTGAGAGCACAGTCAGAGTGAGAGCACAGTCAGAGTGAGAGCACAGCTAAAGAGTCAGAGCACAGTCAGAGTCAGAGCACAGCTAAAGAGTCAGAGCACAGTCAGAGTGAGAGCACAGTTAGAGTGAGAGCACAGTCAGAGTCAGAGCACAGTCAGAGTCAGAGCACAGTCAGAGTCAGAGCACAGTCAGAGTGAGAGCACAGTCAGAGTCAGAGCACAGTTAGAGTGAGAGCACAGTCAGAGTCAGAGCACAGTTAGAGTGAGAGCACAGTCAGAGTCAGAGCACAGTCAGAGTCAGAGCACAGTTAGAGAAGAGTCAGTGAGCAGAGAAGAGTCAGTCAGAGCACAGTCAGAGAAGACTCAGCACAGTTAGGGTCAGAGCACAGTCAGGGAAGAGTCAGTGAGCAGTAAAAGAGTGAGAACACAGTTACCTAAGAGTCAGTGCACTGACTTACCCAGCTCCTGCACATATCCCTCTCTCCTCGCGAGCAGCTCAGGAGCTCGGTCTGTGCAGGCGTAGATTGAGAAGTTGTAGCGAACTCCAGCCTCAAAGCTCTCTGTGAGCAACAGAAGGATCAGACGTCAGAGTCACGTAAGGAACCAATCCTGAATCCGCCTTAACCATTAAAAACAAGCGAAGCCTTGAGCTACGGAAAGGGCCGGAGGGAAATGGCCGCCCTTCTGCGGCTGAAGCGGTGTTCCGGGCTCACCCGACTCGATCCTGGCGCTGGCATTGCCGGCAGACACCTTCGCCCAGTCGCAGTCCGCTCTGCCCGCGTGGCACCACTCCACCACGTAGCCACAGCTGGCGTTGGCGTCGGCGGGCAGGGACAGGTCAAAGCCTCCGGCGCTGCCAGCCACCCGAACGGTGGGCACCGCCCCTGCCAAAACAGAGACGCCATTTTCGAAGGAGAACTGCCTTCATGTCACAGTGAATTAGGGGGATATGTTCACCCACACAGAATGGCTTAAGTGCATCTCCAAAATGGATGTTGCCGTCAGTATGTGCAAAACCTTTCAGCACAGACAACCCAATAACATCACCAATGACTGGTCCTGCTATTTCTTTTGCACCAATCATTGGTTGTGTTATTAATTTTTTGCACGTGCTAAAGGTTTTGGGCCCATAAACTCCTGAAGGACACGTTCTGCACCCTCGCTTAACAGCGTTTGGTGCCAGCTCACCACCACCTCGCCACCCTTACCTTCTGTCTCGCCCGCTATGAATTGTGGGACGGTGACGCTGGCCGGAGGGGATTCGCCGGCGGAGTTGTGGGCTATGACCGTGATGATGTAATCGCCGTCGGGCCCGAGCCTGAGGAGGGCGCTGTGCTTGGTCTGCGGGAGAGAGAGCGTCTGCCAGTACTCCTCCTCCGGTCTGCCGTACGTCACCCGGTACCCTAAGATCTGGCCGTGGCTTTTTGAGAGGGGCTGAGGAAAGACAAGACAGCTGGTGAGTCTGAAGCCTGAAGACTGAATTTTAGTGTGATTGGAAATAAAAAGCCAAAACAAGCACTAGATTTAGCAAATAGTCTCAAAAAGACACGTGCAAACCTTTCCCTTTTTTTTTTTTTTTTTTTTTTTTTAAACCAAAAAACTGGGAGACTTTATAAATGGAGTTGATTAAGTATTGCAAAGTTGCAACAGTCAACGTACAATAGTCAACATCAAGACTGCGGCATTCAGCCTGGAGTTTCATTGCTAAGGCTGCCCTTCACTACCTCTACACACCCTGGCCAAATCCCTAAATGCACTTACCTTCCACTTGATGTAGCCGGTTTGGTTTGTGGCCATCCAGGCCCATGCGTCCAGAGCATCAGGGCCTGGAGATGAATCAGATAAAATAATCATATTACACAACCATAGCGCTGCACGCAACCACGGAAGAATGCGCACGACCTCGTGCGAAACCTTCGCTCAGGCACCCAAATGAGATAAGCCTGCAGTGCAGGCTCATGCATGTCAATGTGCTTCACAGATGGTTGGCTCTGTCGCCGGTAAAAAGTGATTCTATGGCTTATAAATATTCCAGAGGGGGGCTCGATCAAATAAAGCTCATTCACTCATTCAGGTAGTATAGCAACACACACAACAGCAACCTCCAGGAATAAGGAATACAGAGGACTGGACGAAAGAAGGAACTGAAAGTGTGGCCGCGAATAGATAAAACTTTCTCCCCTTCTGCCATACATGGACCAGCTGGCTACACTTTTACACAAACACCCCAAACCATTTGAAGAGGGGATGTTTTTGGAATGTCTTTTCAAAATTCTACATCAGTGTTCTAGAACTCAGTGCCCAGTCGTGACTGTGACATCAGCATTAGAATGTTCAGTCACAACATTCTAATCACACGTGACCTCACACCATAAAGGGTTCATTTTATCACCTTTTCTTGTTTTCACATTTTCCTTCTGTGTACCAGTACATACTGTCCTTGAAGGGTAAAGCGTTTGAAATGCGTCCCAATTTGTCGCAATCTGCATCATTATTGCACTCCTGTGATTGGTCAAAGAGGCACTTGCGCTCCTCCTCAGCCCTGTGATTGGTCAAAGAGGCACTTGCGCTCCTCCTCAGCCCTGTGATTGGTCAAAGAGGCACTTGCGCTCCCCCTCGGCCCTGTGATTGGTGAAAGAGGCACTTACGCTCCTCCTCGGTCCTGAAGGTGTAATCGTGGCTCCAGTCACCCCACCTCCAGGGGGCGCTCTGCAGCCTGCAGCGGATTCTGACAGAGTACTCCTCATCCGGCTCCAGCCCCGTCACCACGGCCTGCTTCAGGCCCTGGCCCGCGTACTCCAGCTGCGCACGAACACAAGCAGAGCAGAACTGAGCAGAACTGAGCGCGCTGCCCTCCTAAAATACCCAAATAAGCGCTCTGTATTCAGGAGCTGCTGACCGGAACGGAGGCAGCGACACACGGATCGATAAGCAGACCTGGGCTGAACGCCCGCGCCGGGCCACGATCGTGCCCCAGAGTCCCGACTCCGCCCTGCACTGCGGCCTACAGGGCATGACTCACTCACACGCCAGCCCCACCGCTCCGCTCCGCTGCAGCAGGGTGACTTGCACTTCCTGCCGTCCGGGCGCGTCCCAACCACGGAGCTTCTCCACCCTCGCTAGCTCCCCAGAGGGGGGGAAGGACCTCCCTGTGCCTCCGTGAGCCAGCCAGTCCCTGCACAGCACGCCCTCCACTTCAAAAGTCCAGGAGGCCTCAGAGTTCTGCCCTCCCCACCCCCCACCCGTTTGGTGGAAGCCCGCTTACCGTGAACGCTCGCTCGCTGCCGTTCACACTGGCCTGGCACTCCAGCAGCAGCGCCTCGTACCCCTTCGTCCCCCAGTCCCACCGCAGGCTGGAGTTCCGTCCGCGCGTCTCCGTGGCAACCACCTTCAGCGGAGCGTACGGTCGCACTGCGGAGGGGACAGGAAGTGCCCATCAGGGGAGGAGCGCACCCAACATCCTGTGCGCTACGGCCAGATCAAGCTACCGAACGTTTTCGCGATAAGGTACTGTGGGGCTCTACATGCCCAACATGTCTCCTAAATAAGTAGAAAAATTTGGGAACACACTAATGCATCCCAATTAGCAAATGTGCTCCTAAATTATTCCTGCAGTTAGCGCGGTGCAGTGCCCTGTAAGGGTATGTGCAATAAAAGGAGAAGAGCGTGGAGAGCTTCAGGCGACAGGTGACAGGTGACAGGTGCCGGGGGAACTCACCTCTCTGGCTGAGGTCCGCCGTGTCACTCAGATGGATTGTACCCAGGGGGTTTCTGGCCTCCAGAGTAAACACTCTGCTCCCCCCCTCCAGAGTCGCGTTCAGTCTGCACTGGAGCTTGTCCCTCCTGCCACTTCTGGCCAGTTCATTGGCAGAAGTACAGTTCCTGAAAAGTGGCCCAGGAACAGGATGAGGCTACTGGTGCTAGTTCTCCAGATGCTAACGCTACTTTAACGCTAATGATATGGCTGAGACAAGTCTGCAGTGGTGAAACACCAGCCTGACCTCCTCCTAATGCCAAGCAGGGCCTTTCTGAAGGCAAAGAGCCGGTGTGCTGGAGTTCGGCTGAACCGGGAGAACCGTGAGAACCGTGAGAACCGCGAGAACCGCGAGAACCGCGAGAACCATGAGAACCGCGAGAACCGTGAGAACCGTGAGAACCATGAGAACCCTAACAAAGGGCGTCCGGTGAGGGTTCAGTGTGGTTCAGTGAGGTTCAGTGAGGGATCAGTGTGGTTCAGTGTGGTTCAGTGAGGGTTCAGTGAGGGTTCAGTGTGGTTCAGTGAGGGTTCAGTGAGGGGTCAGTGTGGTTCAGTGAAGGTTCAGTGAGGGTTCAGTGAGGGGTCAGTGTGGTTCAGTGTGGTTCAATGAGGGTTCAGTGAGGGTTCAGTGAGGGTTCAGAAGGAACTGAGGGATTGTGGGAACTGTACCTGCCGTTGAGGGTGTAAAATGTCTGCCGGACCCCGCGCAGGTGCGTCTCCCGCCCGGCGCTCCACTGGCACTCCACAGACCGCAGGTCTCGGGTCTCACACGTCAGGTTCCCGTCCCCCGGAGGGTCTGCCAAGGGTCACATGACACAGTCTCACTGCCAGCGCGTGCAGTAAAGCCGAAAGGTGCGGTCTGAATAAAGTGGCAGGCTTGTGTTTGACACGCCATACAATGTCCCAATAGGCTACAAGTGAACAGAACGTTTCCAGATAAGCATGGGTCAGGTGACTTGGCCAGGTTTTTGAGTTTCAGAGGCTGTTTCTAGAACAGTGAAATCTTCCATTTTAGGGCTGGGCTTTGGGTCAAATTGCCTTTCTGACTCACATAAAGGTTGAATTTCCCAGAGCAACAAGTATGAGAGCAGCCCGATCGGCGATATCGACTGATACACAATTTCTGTACATACTCAACCGCGGTGGGGAGAACGGCATGCTGGGATAGATCACTCACAGCCGACGAACACGACGGCGCCGGAGCCCAAGCCTTTGTTGTCGTCCATACACAACACGTTGGTGCCGGAGGGCATGGAAGGCAGCTGATTGGTCATAGTGCCCGCGTAGCTCCGCCTACTGAGCCGGACGCTCGCCAGGGGGCCTCTCAGGTACTTGAAACTGCCGAACTGCTTCCCCTCCTCCATGATGCAGCAGAAGGTCATGTTGCTGCCCACGAGGACCACTAGGTCCTGGGGGTACATCTTTGCGTCGGGGTTGTCGGGAATGTCCATCCCTGGAGAGAGAGGAAGACGATGATGACCGGAGGAAGACGATGATGAGCCATGGTTTCCCTCGGCAGATTTCCAATGCTTCCCCCCCCCCCGACAGGGATTTTTATCTCAGCAGAAAATAAGGCCAGTGGTTAACATAAGCCCAAGAGAGTTTCACGTTTTGTTCTGCAACATGATTACACCCATTAATATCTCAACTGTGAATTTCTAAGCTGTTACGTGCTTTAAAATAGTGAGTTGCTAACAAGTTGCTACATAAAACTACAACATTCCGCCAGCCCCCACTGGAGCTTCCTGACCAGCCCGCCTGCACAGGACCCCGCGGCGGGAGAAACCCCCGGGTCGGCCGACAAAAAGACCCAGGCTGCGGCTCCCGGTAACAGTCCCAAATTAGAGTCAGGAACACAGGGGGGGTCCTGTACCCGGAACGGTCTGCAGGGGGCTCCAGTCGCTGGAGCGCTGCTGATCTCGGGAGCGGAGCCTGACGGAGTGGGAGGTGCACTCCAGGGGTACGCCGGAGGTCCAGTTGAAGTGGTGAACCTTCCCAGGGGAATCGGGTCTCACCTCCATCGTTTCCTGGAACGACAAAAAAAAAAAAAACAAACACACTCCTCAGGTTCTCAACACACCAACATGACCCATGTTTCTCTACAGGCAGGCTACTGCTGGCAATTAAACCTGATCAGATCTTAATTGTGGATACTCTGCTGATTTCTAAATTTCCAACTGAAAGGGGAAAGAAAGACACGTACATTATATACCACTTCCATCAGCTCGGTGCGGAGGACTTGGACGTCATACATCAGTTTGGGAGAGGCGGGGTTCTTCTCCCATGAGATGGACAGCACCTGAGAGCCAAAATCCGGCTCCACTCTCACTCCCTGAGGTACTGGAGGCTGGAGGCCTGGGGGACACGCGCACACACACACACACACAGACGCACACACACAGACACACACACACAAGCACACACACACACACACACATATACAGACGCACACACACAGACGCACACACACAGACACACACACACGAGCACACACACACACACACACACACACACACATACAGACGCACACACACACACACACACACACACACACACACAGACGCACACGCACACACACACACACACACACAGACGCACACACACACACACACACACAGACGCACACACACACGCGCACACACACACACACACACAGACGCACACGCGCACAGACAGACACACGCACACACACAGACACCAATTGACACTAGATTAATACACAAATAGCTCATTGCTATGGTGACAGCTCTCCTGCATGTGTGCATTCGAGGCTAGCGTGCGAGGCTGAGGTGTTATGGCGGGCTTATTCTTACCATCTTGGCTCCGGCTCACTCCGGTATGCAAGGCCACTAGCAAGGCCCAGAGCAGCCAGCGGATCATTCTGCAGAGGTCCAGCAGGGGGCAGCGATGTGCAAAACAGGCTCAGGGACACAGTGTGCCAAACATGGCTGGCAGCTCGAACAGCTGCTTCTGAGAGACAAACATCGACAGAATACGAAGAATCAGTCCAGTGCGCTGCACACACAGGCGACACACGCGTAACCCTAAATCTAACGGCTTCAGATGGAATTTCAACAAGCAAACACGTCTTTTTTCAATAAAACAAGATCCTTTATTTGCCTGCCATGTGATAGGAACATTCCCACATACTTACTGATCTGTTCTTATCCAAACTACATTAGGCGTTCTCTATTTTAAGCAGTCTGTAGACGTTCTAGCACTGCAACAGCAGCATTCATATGCACTTACTTAGAAACACTGTGCCTCAAATATGAACGTTATTCTCATTTGAATATTTTTAACACACTGACAACAGTTTGGAATTAAAAATTTTTTTCCATAGGCTTTTTTTGTCAAGGCAAAGAACAACGTGATGAGTGAAATGTATTTGTTTATGTTATAATAATCAGGGGAACGTATGGATTAGGCCTCCAGGTCGTGTGACAGTTTGAGCTGTTTATGACTCATCTCTTGTTGCAGAACCCAGGGTCCAGTTTGGGCATGTCGGAGAACACGCCCCACAAACCGCCCTGGGACAAAAAGAAAACAACCTGGCCCTAAAAAAAGGCCCTGGTGTCACACGAACCCAACGCCGAGCTCGCAGAGAAGGCTGGCCTTATACAACGGTCCTACCTCGCGTGTGGGGGAGAGGGGCACCGGAGAGAGCGCAACAGCAGGGGGGAGGGGGTGGGGGGGGGGGGGGGGGGGGTATTCCAGAAGGACTGGAGGGTGCTGAACCCTGCACTGCGGAGGAAGCTGCACACACATCTCAGGCACCACACATCTGCGGGACACGTGCAACCTTCTCCAGGGTAACAACCCTGCCTTATGTTACACCCTGGTCCCTGGTTTAAATCAAAATCCAGATTGGCCACACCACACCCCAAAATGTATCTGGCACATGTTCCTATTCTATGCACCATTTCATCCTGAAAATTTGCAAAAAAAAAAAAAAAAAAGGCTTGTCTTAAGTGCTTCAATCTTGCAATCTTATTTTGTATCTCAAGTAGAAAATATTACCTTGTTTTAAGTTACTTTTTGTTTGTAAAGTGAAATTGTCTTACCCCACTGGCAAATGCTGAAAAGAGTCCAGCTGTCTTACATCACTGGATATCAGTCTTATTTTGCAAAAAAAAAAAAAATAAGAATGAAGTCTTGTGAGAAATAAGAGTCTTATTCTCTGGTTTTTGCAGTGAAAACCCTTTGGGAGCCCATGAACATCCAGCAGAATGCAGGACAGAAATGTCAGTGAACGCTGTGCTGTGGGTTCGAGGGGAAGTCTGCACTATTCTTTATCTGAGACTTTCAGTTTCCCAGAGTAAGTTTTATTTATTTATTTTTCTCCATTCAGGACGCCTTCCTGGCAACCACCCCCCAGTTCCAGAGTACAAGTCCCGTCCTGTGCGTTACAGACAGGAAAAACAGAACCTGGCAACCACCCGCACCAGGACGCACACACACTCACACTCACACTCACACTCACACTCACACTCACACTCACACTCACACTCACACTCACACTCACACTCACTCACACACAGGAAAATGTTTCTCAGAGAGAATGACACTCCTGTGCTGCAGAGAGGAATGCTGTGGGAGGACGCAGCCATAATGTTTTTCTGGAACTTAAAAACCAACACTTAAAGTGCACTGTTAGTCAGAAATTAAGCCTTTTGGCAAGCGGGACAAGTACACACCCAATGCAGAATTACTTACGCCGTGTAACAGGGACGTTAATTGAAATAATATAGGCCAGCAACTGAAAGAAAGCGCTACACACCGAGATACAGATTTCCACAACTTAAGCAAATCCACATGATGCAAATACCATTCAAGTTTCCGACTTTAATAGTCAAAGTTTCAGAAAGTGCCACGAGGTTTTAAAATATTCCACCGCTGAACAGCCCTTGGCCTGCGAACGCGAACGCGGGCCTGAAATCCAGACCTTTAAATATTTACAGGCTTTTCCACGCGAAGTCACCCAGCGGTGGAACCAGCAGAGATTAGAGTGGCTCCTGAACATAACATAACCCGCCTTTATTACTTTATTCATTTATTTATGTTGTAGAAGGCTGAAATGTGTTAAAAGCAATTAAAAATGTGATGAAAACTGTCATTACATTACATTACATTACGGGCATTTAGCAGACGCTCTTATCCAGAGCGACGTACAACAAGTGCATCAGTTCAAGGTGCAGAGGTGCAGAAAAAACACACTGGAGTGAAGTAAAGATCGTAGTGCCAGAAGTGACCACATAGATCAGGACTCCAACCCTGTAGAGTAACCTGTTCAGCAAACAAACAAACAATCCTGCCTAGTACAAAACTAGCACTGAAATCACATTTGCCTAATCAGAATCAGACAAAAACAATCCTGCCAAATAAAAACTAACGTGATCACATTCGCCTACCTAGGTACATTGAGCTAAACTAGAGGCTAGGGAGTGGTGGGGAGAGGTGCAGCCTGAAGAGATGAGTCTTTAGTCTGCGCTTGAAGGTAGTTAGATTCTCTGCTGTTCTGACCGCCACAGAAACGACATTCCACCAGCGAGGGGCCAGGACAGGCAGCAGACGCGAATGGGAAGTACAGACACGAAGAGGGGGAGGTGCCAAGCGTCCAGAGGTGGCAGAACGGAGAGGTCTGGCTGGTGTGTAGGGTCTGATGATCCTCTGGATGTATCCTAGTGCTGACCCCTTAGCTGCCTGGTATGCAAGCACCAAAGTCTTAAATTTGATGCGAGCCATAACAGGCAGCCAGTGGAGGTCAGTGAGCAGGGGGGTGACATGGGAATGTCTGGGGAGGTTGTAGACCAGTAGAGTCATACAGAAATATATTCCACAGAAGGACTTCAACAGAAAGAAGCACAGTTATGCAAGGCCTGCATACAAAACATGATTCATAAATTATTCAATGAGTGTCCATAACAGAAAGGGCTCCAGCTTAGTTATCCTCTACAGAGGGATACTGTTCTGCATATCAACATACCAACACGCATGTAAATAACCACGTATAGCAGCTTGAACTTTATATGCAGGCTGTACCAGCATGACAGCAGCTATACCACCATGCACCTTGCTCCTGCCGATTGGCCGAAGCTAAGCAATGCTCCCGCTGATTGGCCGAAGTTAAGCAATGCTCCTGCCGATTGGCCGAAGCTAATCAAGTACGGGCTTTGTTAGTTCTTTGATGGGAGACCTCCTGGGAAAGCCAAGTTGCAACTGGCAGAACTGCCATCCTGGCTCCCTCAACCTGCCACCTGATCCTCCCCCAGATTTAATTGCCTAAAAATTGTTAGTTGACTAAGAACTGTCCCTCTCCACCTCAGCCGATGTGTGGTGGGCGTTCAGGCACAGAATGGCTGCCGTGCATCACCCAGGTGGGTGCTAACACATTGGTGTTCCCCACATCACTGTAAAGCACTGTGTGCATCTGGAAAAGTGCAATATAAACGCAATGTTTCGGTCAGTCATTCATAAAATACTGAGTAGGGACTTAAATCTAATTTTTATCAGAACTCCACCACTATAGGCTGACGAGAAGACCCAGGTTCAAGCCACTCGGTTCTCTGATTTCTCAGAGCCATGGGAGAGGAAAGGGGGGGGGGGGGTTTGTTTTTCTTGCTGCTAATTTTACAGGAGAATAATGAAGTGGCTGAGAGTTTGTCGACCCGCAGCTCTGTGGCGTGTTCTGATGGCGGGAAGGAGGTGGGGGGGGAGGGGGTGGTCAATGCCCATGTATCCACAGAGACACTCTCAGCTTTGGCAGAAGAGAAAGGCAAACTCAAACTTCACCGGGGGAAAAAAAAAAAAGCAGCTACCCTCTTCTCTTCGTGGGGTAGAACTGGGTTGTTGTCTTTGAACCAATTCAAGTGGAGAAAGGGAGGGAGGGAAGGAGGGGGGGTTTGAAAGAGAGTTCCCGGCAGCAGGACTGGGTTTTTCCCGGGATCTGGACGGCGCCCAATAAAAGCAGCGCTACGCGGAGCGACCGCGGCTCGGAGCGGAGCGAGCAGCAGCCCCGCAAACGCGGGCTCAGCGCCAGAGCCAACTCCACACAGCGCCGCGCCCCAGGAACCCCGCACAGCGTAACCAGGTTAATTCCTCTCCGCGGGACTGGATGACCTGCAGGAGACGAGCCTGAGAATGTTACAGCCGCCTCTGGCGAGCCACTACTGCGCTGAAATAGCGCTGGGGGTGGGGGTGGGGTGGGGCGACACGGGAAAAACGAGCGTCTGTCACCGCCGCCGTCTGACAAGTCGAGACGGAGCCTCAGAGCTTTAACAGGGAGGCCTTCCAGGAAACCGGAGAGGACAGCCCGTCTGGCAGAGAAACGGGAGAGGCCTTTAACCCCTTAACACTCGCATCAGAAAGACCGGCTGCGCGGGCTAGCAGCGCTTAGCCTGGCCTGCGCGGGCTAGCAGCGCTTAGCCTGGCCTGCGCGGGCTAGCAGCGTTTAGCCTGGCCTGCGCGGGCTAGCAGCGCTTAGCCTGGCCTGCGCGGGCTAGCAGCGCTTAGCCTGGCCTGCGCGGGCTAGCAGTGCTTAGCCTGGCCTGCGTGGGCTAGCAGCGCTTAGCCTGGCCTGCGCGGGCTAGCAGCGCTTAGCCTGACCTGCGTGGGCTAGCAGCGTTTAGCCTGGCCTGCGTGGGCTAGCAGCGCTTAGCCTGGCCTGCGCGGGCTAGCAGCGCTTAGCCTGGCTTCTCAGGCCTGCCAAATGGCTCGGGCCCTAAACACAGAGGCCAAACCTGTTCTGGCGACTTCTCACAAAACATATTTTGACAGTTTATTTTTCACGCACAATGTCATAAATGCTACAGCATAATCACATAACAACGTATAAATCGCTGACTTGCCAGAAAATAAGCCGTTTGCTTTGATACGATGTAAAAAAATTTGCCTGTTCCCACGGCATGTAATAACAGTCGTTGGAGGGAAATGCACCATCGTCTTTTAGGGTGGGGCTGTCATATTTAGGAGCACATCTACTAAATGGGTCGTGTTGTTGTGCTGCTGAAGAGTGTGCAAGGTTTGGCCAGAGGCGGGGTGGGTGTAACCTGAGCAGGCTTCCTTGAGTTACGGCTGTGTGCTGTCTGCCTGGCAACATGCAAGGTGACTGCAGACTAGCTACTGTACGTCCGGCACCTTTCAACTAATTAAGTGTGTCGCTGTGATAGCTTGTATGTAACCAGGTACCAAGACAGAAAGTGAGCTGCTTCAGGGGAGCCAACAATTCTAATTTTAACACAAAAAAGGGAACAATTATCTTTAAATTTAGTTTGATTCTTTTATATTTTGAACCTTTGTTATATTTCTATATTTTCAATGTAAATATTTATTTACAATTCCAAATAAATTCAAATTTTATTTGTAATTTTAGTAGTCTAATTTAGTAGTTAGGCAAATAGGTTACACGGGGCGTTTGTTGTGTGTGTTGGGGGTGGGGTGGGGGGGTGTTCAAGTCAGTTCCGTTCATTCTTATATGTACCATCTCCTTTGCTCTTTAACCTTTGCCCCCTGATCATACCCTTTCCTTTACTGCACATAAAACAATGAAGTCGTTAATCCACCCAGTCAACTGAAGGAAGCAGGAGCACGTGGCTGAAGGTACACAATGTGAAAGGTCCACATGAAAAGAAGCAGCTGAGCGGGCCCCTTCTGGACCCCGCGGTGGAGTGTTCGTTGTGTAACCCCCGTGTAACCGCTGTGTAACCCCTGTGTAACCGCTGTGTAACCCCTGTGTAACCGCTGTGTAACCCTGTGTAACCGCTGTGTAACCCCTGTGTAACCCCTGTGTAACCGCTGTGTAACCCTGTGTAACCCCTGTGTAACCCCCGTGTAACCCCTGTGTAACCCCTGTGTAACCCCTGTGTAACCGCTGTGTAACCCCCGTGTAACCTCCGTGTAACCCCTGTGTAACCCCTGTGTAACCCCCGTGTAACCGCTGTGTAACCCCTGTGTAACCCCTGTGTAACCCCCGTGTAACCCCCGTGTAACCCCTGTGTAACCACTGTGTAACCCCTGTGTAACCGCTGTGTAACCCCTGTGTAACCGCTGTGTAACCCTGGGAGCGCCTGCTTCAGTGCACTGGGTTCAGTCTGCCGCCAGCTACCGGAGAACGCTTCAGTTTCATTATGACTGCACTGGAGCGGAGCCAACACCGCCCTGCTCTACTTCAGTAACACATTCTCACGACAGCACATTCTCACAGACAGCACACAGACCGCACATTCTCACAGACCGCACGTTCTCACAGACCGCACATTCTCACAGACAGCACATTCTCACAGACCGCACACAGACCGCACATTCTCACAGACAGCACATTCTCACAGACCGCACACAGACCGCACATTCTCACAGACAGCACACAGACCGCACATTCTCACAGACCGCACGTTCTCACAGACCGCACATTCTCACAGACCGCACGTTCTCACAGACAGCACATTCTCACAGACACCACAACGGCAGGTTCTGTTGCAGTGCCGCAATCAGACCAGGCAAACTGATTAACAGACGTGCAGAACATTCCGGAGACAGGCAAACCCAGGACACACACACACACACACACACACACACACACACACAGACAGACACACAGACACGCACGCAGCACGCACGCAGCACTATATTCTGTATCTGTTTACTACATCGCATGTCAGGCCAGCAGCGCTTTGCACCGATCAATGAAAGCATCTTAAGAGGCTGCAGGTTCAAGTCCCAAGGCACTGAGTGAGATACTTTACGAGAACTCCTACCGAAAATATCCAGCAGCAGATAAGTGATAAAAACAGAAAACAAAGCAATGGGGGTAATTCATCCAAGCTGGGATGAGTCAGAAAATCCAAATGTATGATAAAATGGAGGCTATTTGATTAACTCATCAGTGTTGTTCAGGGAGTTCATTTAGGCCTAATTTATATCTGGAGCCATAAATTACAGTGAGTATGAAACCAGAAAACTGTGTTGTGTGTTAACTGGTAAAAAGTTCACACTTCAGCCAGGTGGCCATTAAATGGATTTCTATGCGTTCATTTTGGCAACAGAAGCCTTATGTGTGCCAATTTTACTAGGAATTTCATTTCTAAAACCGTAGAGTCCCAGTTCCACTCGAGCTGTGTGTGCACTGCACAGTTATAAACAAGCGCTTCAACAGGATGTTGTGCTCGGCTGGGCCAAGCCAGGTCGTCTCTCAACTTCTCTGGAGTACGGAGGGAGAGCCAGCCCTTCCACACCAACCCTCTTCTAACCCCTCCCCCCGTCATCCCGTCTGCGTATTTCGCTGGAAAGCGCCATGCTCTGGGGACAAGGGGGGGGGGGGGGGGGTTAACATCCTCTTGCTGACCAGAAGATCTCCGCTCCATGGATGAAACTCAACCTAACTTTTAAAAAAATAAAAAATGAAAAAAAGATAAAGAAAAACAGACTCAAAGGCTGGCCTTCAAAAACAGCAGCTGTCCCCGTAGCTTGTTATTGTCAGTGCACTGGCTTGCAGCCTACTCAAATGACTGCCCCCCCCCCACCCCCCCACAGAGAACGAAATGTGCTGAGGGACGGTGGCAGGGCGCCGGGCTCTTGGTAGTCAGACGAAGTCGCGCGTTAGCGTCACTCAGAGCGCCTCTGACTGGGGCAGACAGCAGAAAGGCTCTGAGCTGCTGAGACGTGTTTGAGTGGGATGCCAGAAACCGTACGGGGCATTATAATCCCAAAACTACTTGCTCCTGCTGGTGACCCTTCCCCGGGACAGGCTGCAGACATTATCACCATGGCGACACCACCAAGGAAGCACACACCCGAGCATTCCATTAAAGCCAACGCATTAACAAATTCAACCATTTCTCCCGCCAGCTGTAAACTGGTTCTCATGATGGAACTCGTCGTTTTTGTTATTAATATTTCAAATTTCTTCAATTTAATTTTGCAGGCATAAAACCGAAGATAAAATCTGAAAACAGGCGTCGTGCTCAATGTTCGAGTCCACGGAAGGGAAAGCACGTTCCAGACTGAATGGCGGAGAGGTGCCTGTTAATGATTACACATACACAGAATTCATCACATCAACATTAATATTTATAAGTTTCGAGGAAACTTATAAACGGTTGGTTTACAGTTTAATTTGGTTTAACCGGTTAATTTGTGCCTTTCATTAGACATTACAATAAATCCCCAGCAAACATAACTGCTGGCATGTTAGACTCTAACAAAGCACTCCTCACTCAACAGAGTCAGAGTCAGAGTCACATGTGCCAAATTAGGGCTTAAATGAAAACTGGCACAAGGAACCCACCGAAAACTGAAACGCAAGCGATTCTCCACGGCCTTCAGAACCTGCTCCCCCAACACTGCATCATTTAAGGCCGGCTGGAATTCAATCAAAATACCTGCAGCTGAAGTTGCAAGTGAAGGACAAACGCTGATTGAATGCAGGCACAGTGTTATAGAGCTTAAAGTTCAGGACCTGTTGGTCCGCGGTGTTTGGGAGAGGGCCAGGAGCATTTGTTTATTTATGCACAGATAAGAGGCTGCAATCGCATTAACCTGTGACCTGCAAGGCGATATCTGTACAACGTGCCCGCACCACCGCACACGGAAACACACATTCCTCCCAATGCCTCTGCAGTCATTTGCATGCTAAACAGTAATATCCACATTTTAAGGCTGTCTCCTGTACAAACGTACTGACACGGTAATGTTCAATTTTTTATTGTTTCTTTCGCTGGAACTCTGGAACACATCATAACTCTGTGGTGATAATGACAAGCCAGATGCATCTCAGTCCTCAAATTACAGAGTGATGGCAGGTCCAAGAAAAGAAAATCTGCCCAGGCCTCAATGACCCTGGTATATGGAGAGCCAAATTAGTGGTTTCTGCTTTAAAAAAAAAAAAAAAAAGAAAGAAAAACATTTCCAGAAGGTTTTGGTTTGTTTAGAAGCAAATAACCCATTAAACAGCACCACTGTGTATTTGGTTTGTGCAGGCTGGCAGTCAGGCAGTGAACATAGCTAACACTGTACTGAGCACCAGCTAAAGCTCGGAGACTATTCCTCCTGCGTACTACAGAGCCAAAGTGCTTCCTGAAAGGTCTGCCTCGTTTTGGGTTCAGCCCGCATTTCACAGAAATCATAATCTCAATAAATAAATATTTGAAAAGGATAATTTTTCTGCTTAAAATCTGTGGACTCCACAACGGCTGACACGTTTCAACAGGAGAGACCCAGATGGTCAAAAGGCCAACAGCTAATGAGAACAGCACTGAGAAACCAAACAATGAGCTCTATGAATACCATCAGAAACAGCAGGAAAATATACAAGGAAGGAAATAAGCGTCAAACTCACAGTTCAAAGCTGATTACCTGTAGTGCTGGACAAAGACTCCAACTGCGCTCCTGTCCACTGTTGCTATAGAGACAAGTGACCCCTCAGTGGGAGAAGCCACGCCCCTTATCCCCATCTTCCCATCAGACCCTCCTGTACCTCACTACACATCGGCACAGACTGTACTATACGAAGCTGACTGACAGCCGAACCTAACAGGTGTCAGCTGGTAAAATACGTTACTGGTGCCACTTTGTAGCTCATTAATATTTATTACAGGATGTGCTCAAGGACACCCTCTGCCACTCGCGCTGTTTTTTGGGCACAAAAACGTACAGCATGAACTGTCCTGGAATGTTTTGGCTTCAACGAGATAGGCAGAAATTTCAATGTCAAGAATTCAGGGTTTATCTAGATATTTTCGAGAATCATATGACATTACGGAGTCTTCCTGCAGCTCTGACTCATTATAAACCGCTTTGTGGACAATACAATGAAAAGAGCAAATAAGACCAGTTCACCAACATTCAAGACTCCACAGACAAGGCCATGAAGTGCAGATAATCTTCTGTAAACATGCTAATTATAGCAAGAGTCATAAACAAGGGTTATGGCACTCAAGTCTAGCGTCTAGTTAATATTTATTTGTTATAATGCACCTGTGCACTCGCACTGTCATAAACCACTGGACACAGTCCCAGGAGTCAGCAAGTCAGAAAACCCGAAGTCAGTCAGAGTGAAACTAGAGAAGGTTTCACTGACCCCAGGAAACGGGATTAAAAAAACAGCGGAATGCATCCAGCGGAAGTTAGCCTAGCTGAGGAGCTCACATCCAGGAGCCCTTGGTAAAAAGAGCCTTTCTAGTGAACAATCAGACATCCAACCATGGCTGAGGGACGTCATGAACAGCGGCCTACAGACAGGCTCTCACCGGTGGTCGAGAGAGGGGAGTCTTATAAAACAGTACGATAAATAGTAGGATAACCCACGTCTTTGATGTTTTCCAGACATAGCTTAAAATGTATTATACACAGTAAGATCATTTTTTCATGGGGGCCTTGTGACACCCATCTGTGACCCATTTTGAGTGCAAGTACATTTTGTATTCAAGTGATACAAGTTTTAAAGTATTAAATTACGCTTTGCTAAGCACAAAAATCCTAACAAAAAAAAAAAAGACTTTCACATGAAAACAGAGGTGTTTACTGTCAGTGTTTCACATTAAACTCTGACGAGCTCCACAAAGTTTGTGGAGAAACACAAACACTGGAAGGCCGTTTACTGGGGTCAGTAATCACACACACGCGCGCGTGGCCTAAATCACTAAATCAATATCACTGACCGCACACCGAGTCAGCACAGTCCGCGCAGGATCACAATGTTCTGTACGCAGTGAGAAGGTCCTCCCTGCGCTGGCCCGGACGCAGGGAAAAGTCCTCTCTGCGCTGCCCCAGAGCCTGTGTTCTGGCCTTTTGCTGGCACTCCACTGTCCTGCAGGAAGTGTGTGAGTCCAGTGTCATGAGTCAGCTTCGCAGCCTGTTATTTCCGGCCCACTTGGTTGCATTCACCGAGAGCCTCGGCACAGACCCAAACTCCACTGCCTTTTCAAGCGGCTTTGCGCTCCCAGTGTCTTGGCGGTGCGGGCTACACTGTGGATGCTAAGTGGATGAATAAACCTAAATTAGCAGGCAGTAAAACTCCACAGAAATACTGCAACAACAAGCTGCTGCTCAAACCAGCACTGCGGGAAAAGCAGGAACAAATCATTTCTCCCCATTTTCTCGACCATATTCCCCACAAAAAAGGGACAGAAAAACAGGACACGATTTTATACGAGAGTGTAAACTGTGATAAGAAGCGTGTTACATTTCCAACTACGGTCTTATAAACAATTAACCAAAGTGGTTTATTCAGCTCAACAGTCTGTTCTCTGCTATACACTGGAAATAAAAAAGGTTTATGTGTAGGCCTATTTGCAATTAAGTGTGTTAATAATTATTCTAAAATGGACAGAGCAGTTTAAAATGTGAAACAATGCCGGATATCTAAAACGTGCCAATTTATCACAGACCATAAACCACAGAATCGAAATACACGATGGTTGGCAGTCTTTCCATTAAAAGTAGAACTTAAATTTGCTGTCTAGATCAGGTTTAAGATACCTGAACCTCAGTGTCAGGCCATTTCAGATAAAAGAAATTGAATGTCTTCCATTTCCAGTGAAGAAAATTATTACTAGGATTCCTGCACGTTTGAAACTGTATGCATGAATATCAAACTCATTCAGCAACACAAATTACTTGAGACATCAGCATGAAAGAAATAACAGCTAGTTGAGTCATAAATTGTTTATCAGTATGATATAACAATCTCTCTCCCTCCCGCTCTCTCTCTCTCTCTCTGTCTCCCCCCCTCCCTCTCTCTCTCTCTCTACACACAACACGCACTCGTCTGTGATCAGTCCAAAAACTGGCAAAATAGAGCCATGTGGCACAAAATAAAAGGACCACACCACTTCCAGTCAATTATTCACATTCACATTCACAGTTACTGTTGTTCTTAAAGGACAGTGCTGCCACACACCAAGCCACACCTCCTTTTTCTTTTCTAAAGAGATGATGCTGACCCGCTGTTCCAGAGGGAATAAAACGCGAGATATTCGAAGAGGCCTCCAGGTGATGCACGAGCCGGAGGAGCGAGCGTTTGTGACGAGCCCCTTCAGGCGGGCCACGACGGGACGGACAGGGGCTTTTAACGGACGGACAGAGTCCAGCAAACGAGTGTCCGATCTCTTTAAGGAGCGAGCGCTCGCTCCTCCACTTCCGCCACAAATTCCTCATTATTCAGCGAAAGCTGGCGGGGGCGTCTTCATCGCAGGCGACGAGAACAAGGAGTCATTGAGGGACCGAGGCCAGGAGCAGCGGAGACTCCATCCCACAGCCTCAGAGGGAAAAGGGGAAAACCTTCCCAGGGTTCCCTGGGGCAGAGAGGATCTGCATACCAGCTTTCACTTTTACAGCAGGCAGCCAAGAGGCCGGACCTCATTTCAGCACGCAGGCACAGTGCAGCATCCTCAGCCTTACTTATAGCACTGAACTGAATCCCCTCAAGGAATTCAAACTCAACAACACCGAAGAATAGCAACTTTGACAGTCCGTTGACATTTGCCCAAACGTACCAATATACAGTTTTCAAGACAATGAACTTGTGTGCGTGGTTTTTTTTTTTTTTACACTTTCAACAATTTGGACATTATGATTTCTGCTTTTTTCCCCCATGAATGGATAGAGAACAGTAGAATAGGTCTCCGAACAATAACACACTTTCATTACTTGCCCACTGGCCAAAAGGAAAAGCCTCATTCAAAGATTTGCACACTAGCAAATGTCTACAGTTTAATAATGACAAAACCTCCCGAACTGAGATTTAGCACTGAAGTAAGGGTTACATACATAAGCAAACAAATATTCTGGTAGGATACATCTACTGTTGGCATGTGAGACAGTTCAATGTACACCACAACCCAACACTAGACCCAATAATCATGACAACAGCCAAAATGTGAAAATATGTCTTCCATGTGTTTCTGTGCATACTATACAAGTTGGTACATATTATCAGTCTACATCTACACAGTAGAAGACCGATTATCAGTACAACTGGATCCTCCCCACCATGATGCACTTACAAGCAGAAAGTAAGATAGACAGCCTTGCAAGATACAGCATGTAGCTATGCACCCTCTCAGCTACCAAGAAAATCTAAAACTATCCACAACATCACACAAAAAAATGTTTTCATACGCTTGTTGGATTAATTTTTTTCCCCCAGGCTTTGATGCTTATTGTAAACTGTGACAGAAAATCAATGAGGGTCGGGCAAATTTCCAGGAAATCTCGCTTGACAGGCAAAATCCGAGTGGAGAAACTAGGCACCAGAAGTACAGACAAGGCAGATGAATGTCACACCAGAGACAGCGCAATCTGGGACATGATATCCGCTACAAAACACCGTCACAAAATGACCGGCACCTTCGGGCCTGAGCATATCTAACTTCTAAAACAGAGGTTCTTATTTTCTTAGACCCTGCAATTAAAAACGAAGAAGAACCACATTTAGACCTGGGTGCAAAAGACCAATTTAGCAGGTAGAAGAGGAGATGGGACATATCGATTCACCTGCTGTGATCTTTACGGGAAACATTACTTTACCATTAATGTTCTAACATGAGACACTCACTTCTAGCTGATCGCATCTCTGCAAGTCACCACAGTCGATAGGAAAAGCCACACAGCGCATTCTCCAAGCAAGGTGATATGGACTACAGCCATCTGAAACCTGATATTTACACAGCGTTTCAATTCTACTCTCTTGTCAAAAAATATTTGGTGGTTCTTATTTGGTGGTTCTTTTTTCATCTTTGATCAATTTGCCATATTCATTGCTGACTTTTCTTCAATTTGAATTTAAAAAATCAAAGAACTACTCATATTCATGTGTTTAATTACATTATATATTGCAAATCCTACAATGACCACCATACATACATGTTTTTTTTTTGCATTAACTTATGATGCATGAAACTGCAATAACTAGCCTAAATGGCAAATTTGCAACTGAAATTCAAGTTTTTTTTTATTTTTATTTTTACTAGAACAACTTCAATGTTAAGCTCGTCTGAATGTTTGGTTCTTAATAAAGGCTGTTTCTTATCTTAACTATAACTTAAAGCATAATTCACGATGGAAGTTCAATATGCAGTTCTACAAATCAAAAATCTTTGTCTTGGCTATGTTTACTGCCTGTTAACGGAAGTCTCTGTAAAAGAAAACAAAACAAATCTAACAGTTCTTGAAGGGGCATAAAAAGAGACAAATCATTTGTTTCTTCTGTTACTGGGGGTCAAGAGCAAAATAACCAAACATTGTTCTAAAAAAATAAATAAATACTTTCCTAAGAGCTGTAAGCCTGCATAAATTCTTGTCAAATATGGTAATTTCGACCTGCACCCTTCAATAGAATATTCTGGATCCTGAGGCTGCTTGAATGAACATAACAATGCCTGTTTTGTATAACATACACCAGTTAATTGTGCAGAACAGTTCTTCAGTTTCAGTCACCTGCTATTGGCGACCGTGCACCACCTCACCATGTTCAAGAGAGAATAATAATAGCGTGTTATAGTGCGCACAAAAAAGGCACACAATGCACCTATGAATAAAATATAAGTTAGGGACAGGCTTTCTGGTTATTTAGACCGCAACGTGAAATGGCAAACGTGCGCTCGTATTATCGCCTATAGAGGAATTAGGTCGTATGTAAGAGATAACATAAACAGTTAAAAAATCGGGTGTATAAATGGACTCATTCGAAATACCAATGTCAATACATCAAAAGTCCTCACCTAGTAATATAGGCTACCTGAAACTACTTTAAACAACCCTTTACATCAACCTTCTTGCTCAGTCAAGCGCGAGTTACGCGTCCCGTTAGCAACTGCGGGTTAAGCCCGTGTTTTTCGCTAATGTCAGTGAGAGCACAGCTTTACAGCGAAGGGGTGTGTTTTGGTCTCGTTTTATCCGATGCTGACTTGATATCGTCGTACGGTCCACTTATTCGACAGTCATGGTCAGTTAGCAAAAACACTCGTCCATTGTACCATTTTTCGTCACATATTTCAGCTGGTTAGCAAGTAGTCTTCTAATTCTCCAGTAATGTACAAAACAACAATTTGCAAGCTAATGTCGATAAAACAAGTTGAAACAATTGGTTGAACGAAGCATATTAATTGGGTCACATATTCACTAACATAGTTAGCTACCCAACTCCATGCTCATGTTTAGTAACACGAGCCGTTCCCACATTGTGGATCACAGTAGATGGCTAGCTAGCAAGCTAGCTACCCTGGCTACGTCATTAGGCAACAATATATCATTCTGTCCACATACCTGGAATTTACTTGATCTTGATTATATCCTCTGATTCCTCGATGATTTATACAGATAGTAGGTCGTCCTGATCACAAAAAAAACGAAAATAATGTTTCGAATATCGAGAATGCGCTATCACAGGCAATTCACACCAGAAGAAGCCCAGCGTTTATTAGAAATCCTGGCAAGACATCGACATTCGCTCTCTGGGCAAAACAGTTGTGAAAAATGCATGGGAGGAGCAGCAGCCCCTCGTCACCGGAAGCAACGTCCTATTTTCCCAAATCGGGAAAAGGCGGCGAGTCGGGAATTGTTCTGAGATGAGAATTCGCCGCAAATGGCTCACTATAAATTAAATATCCCTCTACTGATTTTGAGTGTACTCTTGTCAAAATCATAGACCACCTATCTATCTGCTATCTGCTAAATAAATAAAAATACGAATCGATAAAGGGAGTCGCCCACCCAGAATTATCATTTGTACAACTGTCACGCACTTGAGGATTACTGAAGTTTAATCCGCCTACACTGAGATATAAATAAGACTACGCGGCGTTAGGTGACTACGTTCCTCTGTCTTTCGTCACGGAATGCGCCGTTTGAATTGCATTCCGTAAACCTATCAATTCTAAATGTTTATTCTTAGATTAAACGTGGGCGTATTAGGGGTCTGATTTAAGATACGATTTGCTCAGATGTGCAAAACTGGTTTCTAGTTTTTAGCAAGCAGAAGTAATTTCAGAGTGGAATAGCTCCACACCCTAGTACAAAATGATGATTATTATTATTATTATTATTTAGTAGTAGTAGTAGTAGTAGTAGCAGCAGTAGTATTGACAAACATTTTTCATACATGGTTGGTCTATGCCAGGGTTTCCTTGAAAAGGTGTTTATTTATTTATTTATGTACGTATGTATGTATGTATGTATGTATGTATGTATGTATGTATGTATGTATGTATGTATGCATGCATGTATGTATGCATGTATGTATGTATGTATGTATGCATGTATGTATGTATGTATGTATTTTATTGTGAATGGTAGTGATTGCAGCCTAGTTGAGGTGGCTGAATGCTGTAATTACTGCACGCGCTGTCCAGCACTGCAGACTGCTCTCTGAGAGGAGAGGAGAGGCTCGGACGCGGATTCCCGTGGGAGGCTAATCAGTGCGCTAGAGCAATTGTGAGACAGAATAAAGCTTTTTGGGTAATGGGGAGATATGTCTATTGGTTTGATTACTGGAGGAAATCGGCAACTGAGAACACCATTATTAAATTGGCTTGAAAGAAATTGTGGCGTCAGTTATGTGATGGCGATATAAGTTCAGCAAAGGGAGGCTTGGGGTATTTTATAAATGATAACTATTTTAATCTGACGTTCACCAATTCAAAGCCATGTCTTTTGGAGGGGATAGCTTGCATTCAACAAAATTATATTATATGCTCCATGTCAGAACAATATGTAAATAATTGTATATATTGAGTTTTAGCAAAACATTTGTCCACACAACTGTAGACTGCCCCCCCCCCCCCCCCCCCCCCAACACACACACACACAGCTGTGCCTAATCTAGGGTTTTAAGTTGCAGAGTCTTAATATGAAAACATATCTGTTGGCTCCTTATATTCTGCCCCTTTCAAGGCTGAAACGTGTCTATTTTTATCCTTAGCTTCACCTTAAGTTCTGACAAAAGACACTTTTGTGCTTAATTACTCACATCAATATGGTGACTTAACTTAAGCAGTATGGCCAAAAGAAGTCAGCATTCGTATTCAGTGACCAGGTTTGTCGATTTTCATGGCTTTGCTGACATCACCGCTGAGGGGCCAGCGCTGTCCTCATCGGCCAATCAACAGTGTGGAAATGTCAGGGCTGCACCAAAGCCAGAAGCCAAGGTCACCTTCAATACCCAGGTGGGCTGTTTCCATGACATCACACTGTGGGGTCTCAGGGCAGTCCCGGCCCGTCCCAGCAGCTGAGTCACAGACGAGCGCTCCTCGCAGCTGCAATCCAGCTTGATTTCTTCACGCTTCACACAGGATGTCATGGATGTTATTAGAGCCAAGGAGACCTCAGCTGCCCTGTTCTTCATTTTCTTTTGGCAACGCGTCTTCTTTTAAGCAGCTGATTTCAAAAACATCTGACACTAGTGGCATAAATTGTGGTCACTTATCACGAACAATGAAAATACCATTTAAGATACGACCTTAGGATGTAAGAGGTGAAATGGTGCTGTGAGTATAATCCATTATCAGTTGTTTTTCTTCATCAATCTTCTAAGGAATGCTTTTATTAGATTTTGGGTTTGAAGGAAATCTTTTTCAGAAATATATTTCTCTCATATTTTACAAAATTGAAATTAATGACTATGGACTACCAAACAGCATCTTTAAGTCTCAAAAAACAACTACAGTGTGTCTTAAATAAAATATGAATCAAATTTTAACGTTTTTGAAATAATGTTATATTTTAGACAGTAGTACTGCGTATTTTATATTGAAGCAGACATTTGAAAACAAAAGGAAAAATGAAATAAGTTAAGGCATTAGAATTCAATGGATTTCCATTGAATTCTATTCAGTTTCCTTTCTTCCCGTGTGGGGGCAGGTCAAACAACACACTCAAGGCTGCACCGTTGCCATGGTGTGGAGGATGTTAGGACCTTGCCTGAAGCACACCTTTTCAATTTTTAATCTGTCCTGTATTGACCGGCCGTGGGTGACAGAGAGAGAACGGGGGAAAATCTTTAGATGCTTTAAAGGTGTATTTCCTACTCACCCCCCAGCTGGATCTGCTGGGAGCAGTGCTGGCCAGTGGCGCTTTTTAGATTCAAACAGAGCTCTCCACTGGTCTCGAGGCATCCAATCTATCTCTAAGAGATATCCGTCAATGCAGCTCCCCACTCCCCCCCCCAAACCCCACCCCCACCCCCCTTAACCCCCCAGCAGGAAACAGAGGAAACAGAAGAAACTGACACAAATATCAAAAGGTCTTTCCTGTGGAATTTTGAGGATTATTTCCTGGAAACGTTCCAGCGTTCATTTCCTCAACAGGATGAATAAACACTCTAAATTTGGGACAACTGACAGTTTATATTTTTACATGTTATCAATAGGCGGAAATTAAGGGAGGCTGTGTAGGCAAATATGTGGCTGGGGAGGCAAATAACTGCCCACATTGTAAACACCACTTACCAGACTGCAGCTCTGAATGTTTCTTTTTGGAGACAGCGCCCCCTAAAGGCCGGACAGGTAAAAGCATGTTCGTTTGATGTACCCATTACTTCCTTCATCTTCCCGCATGTCCATTCACAGGAAGTACACCTTTGTTGTGGGGGCACGGCAGATGAAGTAAAGGCTTGTAAATCTGAGGCCTGTAATGTAAAATACAGTTTGCTGGCCCACATACAGGAAGATGAGTTACAGCTGCCAGCGACCTCCCTCCGTAAGGATTCTGCTTGGTCTGATATTTAAGGCTCGCATTTTGGCATCTCGTAATCTGCGTGTAGAAGTTTAATTCAACTTTCTTCAACGAAGACCTCCCACCGAATACTGAAATACTGAAACAGTGGAGAGCTTTCTCTTAGCTACCCCTTCGGAGTATGAGGAATGCTTTAATTCAGCCTCTAATATACAAATGTAAAATAGTAACATCTGTTCGTTCTTAGCTTGACCCCTTTTGTGTATGGGAAATACTGCAATACAGCAACGAAATGAAAACAACAGCTGGTCTCACGCTGAGACAAGCAGAAAATGGATGCTTGGTGAAACTGCTAATGTAATGTGGCTTATAGGCCAGTCCTATCCTGGAGAAGGCCCTGAGCCCCATTCTTCCTTGGGCCAGGATTCCTCCTCCAAAAGCTGTGGAAGCTGATCACGGACTGGGCTGGTGCCGGTTCCGTAGCAGAGGAACACACACATGAGTTGTGTGGCCCAGGGATGGGTGTGGCCCTAAATGAAGCATAGTGTGTTTATCCCAGCACCCGACTCCGTGCTGTGGCCCCAGCACAAGTTCATCTACAACTCCGCTGCCAGTGCAATCCACACCACATAACAGAAATAGAAAAGATGTACACATTTAATAAAAAATCTACAGTAGCAGACCGAGGAGATAAATCTCTCCCACCAACTGTTTCGCAAGACGTTTACGGCTTCAGCTTGTGTTTTGGTTAAACTGGAGAGTGTGTGCACTCATAAAACGATACGACGGCGATATTGCTTGTGTAAAATACAGGGTGTCAGGGTGAACTCCAGGTTTTGCTCTTTCCGTTTAGCAGTCAGTAAAGGGGCTGTTTGCTCACACGGTCCTTACCCTGCACAGTACTGTATCACCCAAAGCCACATTAAAACCCAGTGAGTCATGGCTGTCAGCATTTTACTGTACACACGGTGGTAAAAGCAAACTGAAAAATGTTTTACTTTTAAAAGCAAACTGAAAAGATTAAAAACTGAAAGCTCTTATACCTGCAATAAAGAACCATTTGAACACACCTGACTAATCAGAAACACCTGTGACGGCATTTGTGCCAGACATTATGGTGCCCTGAAATGGGGGGGGGGATTATGCATAAAAAGTTCAGTAATTTCTATGGTGAAACCAAAATGTATAAAAAATACCCTTTAATCAGAAACAACTGAGACACCATTTGTCCCAAGCATTATGGAGCCCGCAGTAAATAAAGTTTATTATTATTGTTGTGGTTATGCTGATCGCTCAAACAATACGCAGCTGAGGTGCCTGTGTTGCCACCCATGGGAGCGTTGCCACAGCAAATGACACCACGGGGTGCGTCACCCTGGCAGCCGAAACCACGGGGTGCGTCACCATGGCAGCCAGCAACACGGGGTGTGTCACCATGGCACCACAGCCACAGACCCAGGAGATGTTTATTTATTTACTTAGTTAACTCTCCAGTTTACTCTTTTAATGACCAAATTGTTACAGCAATGCAATTCACTTTTTAAAACAACATTGTGTTTTCACGAACCTGCAATTTTGCTGAAATTATCAGTAAACTACTAAACTCTCGTGCTGAAAGCTTCAGTATTGCAATTTCAAAAAATAATACAGAGGGACTAGCAGTTTAATAAGACTTCTCATCAACAGTAGTAAGAAGGGGGGCTGTTAGGAATCCCTGTGGATGGGTGTGCGGTATCGAATCTGGCCTCTGCCAGTGCTGCTGGCAGTCCAGCAGGGCAAGGCTCACTGGCGACCTCTGCTGGTCAGTTGAGTGCCTGCAAGCCTGCCTGTTAAGCCACACATGATGTCTCTCTGTGTGTGTCTGTGCCAGCCATCGCTGGTTTGGGAGGACAACATTTCGAGTATCAGCGGAAGCAGTGTCCCAGAACAGAAACCCTGCCAACACAGAACATTAACAGTAGAAACAAACCTCGGATTTTGCAGTTTCCTGGGAACAAGGCCATTCACACAAACACCTTTGATTCAGTGTGAAACGACATTGAGTGTCTACTGATACTTGCTTGCAGTTTGACCGAAAGGATATGCTAACATATTAGCATTTGTAGGTTATAGTCATAGACTGTGTACCAAAGCACTCCAATGGATGCAAACACACACAGGCTTCAATGAGTCTGGGTAGTTGTTGTATATTTTATTACCAATGTATCCCTTTGATAAGATTGTATGGTTCTCAAGGTCCATAATGCCCAAAAAAGTACTGTACACGTTATACAAGGGAAACCACAAACTGGGCAAAAAAAACCTCCTTTTAAATTATACACAGCTTCATGAAATATTTTTCGTAAGGAAAAAATATAAATAATTCTTTTCTCATATCTTCTCTCTCTCAATCTCTCTCGCTCGGCTATGGTACAGATATATAATATAGATCAGGTCTGACGTCCCTTCAGTGATCTACAAATACTCACTATAAGTCCACATGTGTAGCAGCATATTAACAAAAAATAAAAAGGAAAAAAACAGGTGAATCTTCTCCAATTTTTCCATGGAAATCAATACTTAAATAACTATTCCTACGCTCTCTGGTCTCAGCCAGCAATGGAGAGATATCTTGGCCTCAATATATTATCTTCCATCGTGTTTCTTCTGCCAATTCTGAGGTTGCCATTTTTCACGAAAATCCAGACTTTTTTGTTTGTTTGTTTGTTTAGTTTTGTTCTCGCTTTTTAGACGTGGCGTCAAATAATTACAGGAATAATTTGCAGAAATAAATTAGTCGTTGCTACAGTCATGGGAAAAGACGTGAGTAAAACGAATACAAAAGTGTAAGAAAGATGTCACTCAGACGGGTCATGCAATCAGCGCATGCGGTTTTTTAGAGCTTAATGACGAGGAGTGGAGAGAATGCGGTCGAACGAAGCGCGGTTTTGCGTTCGCGGTCGAGGGACGGTGAAACCCAGTACTGCCGCCACAGAGCCAGAAGCAAACGCTGACTCCGGCTGCGGCTTCTCCGCAGCTAGTTTAGACGGCACTGAGCGACTGTATCGCGTAATTACAGTACGTCTCCAAACCCCGAACCTCGCACACCACCGAAGCTCTGCGGTGAAGCCGTTTGCGGATCATCGAGCCGAATCGCACAGCCGGGTTTTCACCACAGTGAACCAGAGCCGCGCTGAAAACCGAACAGTACAGCAGAGCTATTTCAGGAGCGTGATCCTACAACCCAGTGGTTTCAACTAGCACCAAAATCTCCATTTCATACACTACTGATGACGGTGTTCAAAAAGTGGAAATTGTTCAACTTTTCTTTTGGACCGGGGAGCGTTGGAGCTGCCAGACCCGCTGCACGTTACGAGCCAGCAGATCCGGCAGTATCCAGCTTAACTCAGACTAGCCCTAAGCGGCCATTTGGGTCTTCATAGAGGCGAACTGCAACGTTAATGCTGCACACAAAAGAGGAAAAAAGTATTTTACCGTTTTCTGAAAAAGAGCTACTTTCAGACCACTTCCGTAAAAGACCGGAACCACAGTCCGGCGAAGGGAGGCGTTCCGCGAGGTTCCAGGAAGCAAACATGCGGCGGTTTAAAAAGGCCGAAAGCTCATCAAGGAAGTACCAGTGACTTAAATTCATTAGTTACTAAAATAAATTAAAAAACCATTCTAAAGCATAATCTTTCATTGGAATTAACCTAGAAAAAAAACAAAACAAACAAAACAAAACTGAAAGCTGCCTTAAAAAAAAAAAAAAGCATGATGGTCCAGCCAAGAAACTCCTTTAAAAAAAAGCTAAACCCTGTCCATCGCTTCGGAACAAATACGCTGTGGTTTCAATCAAGGGGCGTGTTGCATAGCAGTTCTGTGAACTATGAGGAAATGCTTTTTTGTGACACTGAAAATAAACACTATGCGTCCCCTAGAGTCTTACAGTCCCTCCCAAACGACGGCTGGTCAGAGACGAGGAAAGCGGCGCCGGTGGACAAGGTCGTTCTCCGTTTAATCCCTCACCTCTGAAAACAAAACACGCAAATAAAAAATAATAAAAAATGAGTATGTGCCTCTCCCTTATCGGAACCTCCACGTTCAGTCAGGTTATGAGGATTTATACCCAGAGGAAATGTTGAGTGGCCTACATTCTGTGTTTGTGTGAATCCACGGACATAGTTTTAAAGATGGTGTCCATTCCAATCTCCCAGAATCTGGTGTGCCGTATGTATTCGTAAATATATGTGTCAATATCTGCACACACGTACATGAAAATCTCATCTGTAAGTATTTTACAGAAACAGTATAGTTCACTTGGTATGGCTTATTTTGTCTGTAGAATCCCGTCTCTATCCAAGCCGTCCAATCAGCACGTCCCATACTGTGGCACTTTACAGTCCAGAACTTCCTGTGGTTTAGATAACGTCTCAGGGGATGAAATGCTTTTTTTGGTTTTTTCATTTTTCTTTAAATTAGTTCAGTGACTGAACACCACCTCTCCCACACCTGCGGTCCAGATCATTCTATGTTTTAAAAAGTGGGTACACTGCTATAAACGTGATCAGTCCAACGGTGGCTCCCAAATCTGGTACCTTTTTTCCCTCGCTTTTCAGGCATGGACAAACTTTCTCAGCCCAGGACACAAACGCTGAGCTCCAGGAGGACACAGGAAGGAAACGAGCAAAGGGATTCAGGTCGAGACACAAACCAGCAAACGAAAAAACGGAAAAAAACACGGACATGGACAGCTAAGGGCTCTTCTGGCTGCTCCGCGGCCTTCTTTGATCAGAAGCTTGGACGCGTCGGACGGGCCGAAGAGCCGAAACAAGTCCATTTCTCCCAAAATGGAGGCCGAGCCCCTCGTAGTGTTTACGCAGCTCCAGGATCGAACCAGGCCAGGAAATGTGGGGATGAAGAGAGTGCGCTTCAGTCGTTTCTTATCGGTAACAGAACACACTCCTCTTCAGGAAGGAAAAAAGAACAACTAGTAACCACAGAATACGGGTGCTAGTTGTTTCAGGGTGTCTTTTTTTAGTTCGCGTCGTCAGGTCGGGTGTTCTTGTGTTCGTCGCTCAAGTTCGTACGTGTCGTTCAGAAGAAACATTTGGTAAAAAAAATAATCAGAAACAAAAGAAACGGCTCCCCCTGTAGGCCATCTGCAGGAACAGCATCAAGTTCAGAGAAATGTTTTGTTCACGAGGAGAAAACAAACCCCAGCAGTCCGTCCCCCTCCGCACCGCGAGGGAGCCTCCTCCCTTCTTCCCTCCCTCCTCTCTGTCCACCCTTCCCCTTCCCTCCCGCCATCCGTCCGCGGCTGGTACTGAACTGGGAGGGCTCGGCGGAGAGTTCCGGGCTTCGTGGCGTGCGAGGGGTCGGAGGTCACGTGCGGGGGAGGAGACGGGGGCGGGGCGATCACGACTCGGGAGGGGGGTCCGCGGGGGCGGGCTTTGGCGGCGTTGACAGGATGGCCTCAGCTTCCTCGTACATCTGGAGAACAGACAGCAGCCAATCAGAGAGCAGCAGGACCTGAAGCACAACCTAGTTCTGTTTGCTGAAATATACAGCAGAGTCTAGTGTGATGCGTTTGCCAAAATTATAGACGTTCTTGGCAATATGCTAAGGCTATGCCATCCTGCATTCTGAAGTCTCTTTGCAGCAGATGTTTCTACAACACAGAGCCTGTTCCACTTATGAAGGGAAATGGCTGAGGCGTAAGAACTTCTTGATTGTGATGACTTTAGCACAGTTCTGGCCCACCTCACTGTGAGGTAAAGGTGTGGGTGTGTGTGGGGGGGGGGGGGTGGGGGTTACCGGGGTGAACTGGACGTCCTGGAAGAGCTCCTGGATGAATCGGCGGGAGGGGAGGCGGAACATGCAGTGGGCCAGCAGGTACGACACCTCAGAGTACAGGCATATGTCATCGAACGCGTAGGGGAACTTCTCCTTGATCCTGCAGACAGACACAGACAGACGGTGATGCCGGGTCAGCGGTCCTGCTAAACGGGGGTGGTGGGGGTGGGGGGCGGGACAGTGGCGGCGGCGGAGTTGGGGGTGGTCGTACTGGGAGGGGGCTGATGGGACGGCGGTAGAGTTGGGGGTGGTCGTACTGGGAGGGGGCTGATTGGACGGTGGTGGAGTTGGGGGGGGATCGTACTGGGAGGGGGCTGATGGGACGGCGGCGGCGGTGGGGGTGGTCGTACTGGGAGGGGGCTGATGGGACGGTGGTGGAGTTGGGGGTGGTCGTACTGGGAGGGGGCTGATGGGACGGCGGCGGCGGTGGGGGTGGTCGTACTGGGAGGGGGCTGATGGGACGGTGGTGGAGTTGGGGGTGGTCGTACTGGGAGGGGGCTGATGGGACGGTGGTGGAGTTGGGGGTGGTCGCACTGGGAGGGAGCTGATGGGACGGTGGTGGAGTTGGGGGTGGTCGCACTGGGAGGGGGCTGATGGGACGGCGGCGGCGGTCGTACTGGGAGGGGGCTGATGGGACCTTGGTGAAGTTGGGGGTGGTCGTACTGGGAGGGGGCTGATGGGACGGCGGTGGAGTTGGGGGGGGTCGTACTGGGAGGGGGCTGATGGGACGGCGGCGGCGGCGGCGGCGGGTCGTACTGGGAGGGGGCTGATGGGACGGCGGTGGAGTTGGGGGTGGTCGCACTGGGAGGGGGCTGATGGGACGGCGGCGGCGGTCGTACTGGGAGGGGGCTGATGGGACGGTGGTGAAGTTGGGGGTGGTCGTACTGGGAGGGGGCTGATGGGACGGCGGCGGCGGTCGCACTGGGAGGGGGCTGATGGGACGGCGGCGGCGGCGGCGGCGGCGGCGCTTACGTGAGCAGGCCCGTTTCGTGACCCTTGGTTCCCACAGAGGAGCTGAGGTTGATCACCAGGCGCAGCACCTCCTTCCGCAGGAGGACCCGGCAGGCGGGGGCGTCCTCCGCGATGGTCTTCCCCCCTGAGACACACACAGCGATGTCACAGGATTTCAATATAGAACTAAATGGTTAAATTCACAGTAAATAACCCTGGATTAACAGTCATTTATGCCCACTTGAGTTTCCTTGGATTAAAAGGCACTGCCCTTGCCCCCAGAAACAACGTACTGCAATACCGTTGCATGTGTCACACACTTAAATGGCTCATAACTGACAAAAGAAACTGTTCCTGAACTTTATCAAAGTGAATCATAATTACTGTCATTTCAGTCACCGTAGGAAACTGAGCCTAAAAGTGAAATTGCATGATAATCACAGTAATTCAAAGCAGGGCTGAACTGTGGATATCTCCTTAGTGGTTCAGCAATGGCTGACGGGGGCGGGGCTTGGCGTGAGTGGCGGGGCGGGGCGGGGTGTGGCCTGACTGGCGGGGCGGGGCGGGGCTCACCCAGGACGAGCTCGGTGCTGGGGGTGCTGCAGGCCGAACTCTGAGACACGGCGTCACTGCAGCCCGAAATCCCCGAGAACTTGGACTGGGGCGTGACCTCCAGGTGGTTGTGGATTGGCTGGCCGCACCACTCAGAGTACGGGAGGTCGCCGAAGTCTGCCGGAGGGGGCGGGGTTTAGGGCAGGGGAACAGGAAGTGACACTGAGTGACCTCAAAAACAATGGCAGCTAAAGGAGACACTGAGACATGGGAAATCAAGTATGCCACAGTATCAGGGTGCTTCTTAAATTCAACAGGCTTGTAAAAATTAATTGGGCACAAAACAATTAAAACATTAAATTATTTATCCTAAACATTCAAATTAAAACAAGTTAGGCTAAGGGTTTAGGACAGCGCCCGAACCAGTGCGGGTGTGTGTGGAGGTGACCTGGTTGTGGGGTTAGGGTTAGGGGGTTAGGGTTAGGGTTAGGGTTAGGGGGTTAGGGTTTGGGAGGGAGCCGTACCAGTGCGGGTGTGTGTGGAGGTGACCTGGTTGTGGGGCAGGCAGCCCAGCACCTGCACCCCCACGCAGTAGAGGCAGTTGTCGAGGCGGTGCTCCTGCAGGCCCGTCTCCTCGGACCCCGGGGCCAGTGGCTCCGCCCGGCTGTTAGCCACCAGCTCCGTGATGCTCAGCTGCTGCCGCAGGCCGGGGGGGCGGCGGGGGCCGTCTCCAGGGCCTGGGGGCGACGGGGGGGGGGCACACAGGGCACGGTCAGGTGGTGCTCCCCGCATTTCAGCAAACAGGAGGGGGGCATTTCAGCACAAACGTGCATACACACACACGCGCGTGCACACACAGCAGAGTGAGTAAATGTACTCTGTGTAGGTCAGAGCCCCTGGTGGTCGGCGGTGGTATTACCGTCCAGCTCTCCGAAGAACTTGCAGCACTTCTCCTCGGCCGGGGGGCTGGTCCTCTGCTGGAAGTAGGGCGTCTCCTTAATCTGCGGAAACACACAGGAGCGCCCCCGTCAAACCCCCCTTGTCAGACCCTCCGCCCGTCAGAGCCTCCATCAGACCCCCCACCCCTCAGACACCCCGCCTGTCAGACCCGGGACAGGACAGTAACCCTGGGACATGGTTTGGACAGGAAGCTGAC
Organism: Anguilla anguilla; assembly: GCF_013347855.1. NCBI lineage: Eukaryota > Metazoa > Chordata > Actinopteri > Anguilliformes > Anguillidae > Anguilla > Anguilla anguilla. The sequence continues at coordinate 47,062,771 of NC_049210.1, forward strand.
ACGCCCAGTATTCCAGGTTTAAATCGGACACAGACGGAAAGGAGAGTGCAGGGCTCTATCCAGCGAGCGGGGGGCGGGGGGGGGGGGGGGTGGCGGCGCACCTGGAACATGTCGTTGATGTCCATGGGCAGCGCCAGGCCCACGTAGTCGTCGGAGCAGCCGTAGGTGGCGCTGGAGACCATCGAGCGCACAGAGGAGGAGCGCTGCAGGCTGGTCTGGCTGATGGGGCTGAGGAGGTCCTCTTTGTCCAGGGAGGCAAAGCTCAGCGCTTTCAGAAACCTGGGGAGGGCAGAGGAGAGGGAGCGGTCAGAGAGGCGGGGGGGGGGGGGGGGAGGAGGAGAGGGAGCGGTCAGAGAGGCGGGGGGAGGAGGGTAGCGGTCAGAGAGGCGGGGGGGGGAGGGGGGGAGGAGCGAGAGCAGGAGCGAGGCCTGGTCCCGCTCAGGAGGAGGTGATTGGGGGGGGGGGGGGGGGGGGGGGGCGAGACAGGACGGGACACAGAGAGATGGAACGGCGGCTCCTGTGCGTGCACCGCAGCTAACCGCCAAGACGCTAGCGGAGGGGGACGCTAATGGGCTGCAGCCGCTGGGCGATCAGCTACACAGCCAGCGCAGAGACCTGCAGACCTGCCCTCTAAGCCCCGACAGGGCAGGCCATTCCTCTGACACTGCCTACAGTCACTCAAAAAAATAAAACTGATTTGGTTGAGGCTAGGCTACACAGAAGCTAGCGGAGGGGGGAATTTCAGAAGCACAGGGGTCCTTTACAAAGGGGAAGGATGACAGGGATGGGGGGGGTGCTCCTAATGAAACTAGGGCTGTCCAAACGAGGGCAAGCGAGAGGGCGACCCCCCCCCCCGCCCCCCCCGGGCAGGTCCACGCACCGTGGGAAGAGAGTTCTGGAAGCACAGCGCTGGAACCCGACCGGGCTGCGGGCTGAGTGGCCGAGCGGCCGTATCGAGCACCTGGGGGAGAGCACCAGAAACAGCGCGATTACTCCTGGGGGGGGCACCAGAGACAGCGCCGATTACTCCTGGGGGGGGCACCAGAGACAGCGCCGATTACTCCTGGGGGGGGGGCACCAGAGACAGCGCCGATTACTCCTGGGGGGGGCACCAGAGACAGCGCCGATTACTCCTGGGGGGGGGGGGGCACCAGAGACAGCGCCGATTACTCCTGGGGGGGAGGGGGGGGGGCACCAGGGACAGCGCCGATTACTCCTGGGGGGGCACCAGAGACAGCGCCGATTACTCCTGGGGGGGAGGGGGGGGTGGCACGGGGGGCTTTGGGCATTTCTGGGCCAAAAGGACGGAACATTAAAAATACAGCCTGTCGCCTCAGATGGGTGCTCTTCCAAAACATGAACCAGCGATCCTTTAGTTTGTATGAAACAGACGGTAAAGAAAAGAACATCTGTAACAAACTGAGGTTTTTTCAGGGATGAAATGTACAAGTGAGAGCTGACATGAAGGAGAGGAGTTTCCAAGAAGAAAATAAAAAAAGAAAGAGAGTGCCACCATTACCTGTAAATTTACTGGAGAGAAAGATTTCAAGCACACACACATGTAGACCGATACACACATGGGATAACACAAACAGGAACCAGTTTATCAGCGCTTATAATTTATCAACACGAAGACACTAAAGATACTGTATACCGGATTATTATCTGAGACGCTCAGCCGGAGACTGACTCATGAAGCCGTGGAGATTAATGTTTCCTGTTTCCTGTTTCCTGTTCTCCTGAGACGGGTATTTTAGTCGACTTTCCTTAGCTATTTTTCACTCCTCGTAAAGCTGAATCACAGCACGTTTTCTTAATATAGAAGTGTCACAAATGGGAGGGTGACACGGACTTCAGAAAGAGGAAAGAGGAAGTGGCAGTGAAGTGTGGGAAGGGGGACAGGAAGTGAAGAGAGTGATGGGAAACGTGCCATGAAGGTGGACCTGAACGAGGCAGAGGAGGTCTGGAGCGTGCTGCCAACTTTGTGATTTCAGCACCAAAATATAGACCCCGAAAGTCCCATCTAAACGCCAAGCTAAGAGCCCTTTTCAGGAGTGTGGGTCTAAGGAGCTCACCACAGAAGAAGAGACAATAACCTGAATGTCTCTAAGGTGACTTTAGCCTATAGGGTGACATTTGTTAGAGACTAATGTCAGTAAAATCTGCCTTTCAGGTGGGACAACAGGTGACTTTCAGCGAAGACTTGTCAGTGCTGTGGGGTGGGGGTGCGGTGGTGTTTGGGGGGGGGAGCTGACCTGCGGGGGGTGAGCCGGGAGTCCAGGCTGCCGGTCTTCATGGTGATGGTGTCGGTGAACAGGACGTCCTTGGCAGGGGAGGCCAGCGCCTCGCTGTGGGACAGGGAGGGGTGGATGCGCTGCTGCTGCAGCCGCTTGAGTGTGGCGTAGCCTAGCGCGTCGCGCGGGCTGGTGTACATGAAGCTGCAGTCCGCCAGGCTCTTAATGGTCGCCACCGAGGGGCTCTTCAGCGATTGGGCGCGGCGGGGCAGCGTGTGGGAGGAGCCAGGGGGCACCAGGGACACCGAGTTGGACTTGGACAGGGGCAGGTGGTTGGACTGGGGCGTGAGGGAGTACAGCGTCTTCACCGTCCTGGCGCTCACCACCGTGTTGAGGCTCACGCAGTCGGTGTCGGCGCCGGGGGAGTCGCCCACGCCGCCGCCGCCCCCCCCGCCCCCCCCCCACCGTCTCGCGGGACGGGCTGGAGCTCATGGAGCTGATCCCGCTGGTGGTGGTGTCCGTGTTGAAGCTCTGGCTGCGGCTCTTGAACGGGGCCCCGCCCCCCGAGGAGGAGGAGCCGTCGCAGGCCAGCCTCTCGCGGCTGCTCTGCTCCCGGTGGTTCTCCCCGGGCCCCGCCCCCGGCCCGCCCCGGGGCAGCCGCGGCTCCGCCTCCCCGGCCTCCTCCGGCGTCTTCCCGCCCACGAAGGAGGTCTCCTGGGAGATGGACGGGCTCTTGGGCAGGCGGCCGCCGTTGAAGACGGGGGCGAAGACGTCTCCGGAGCCCTGGGGGTACAGCGCGGGCTCGGTCACCGTGCGGTTGCGCCTCAGCCCCCCCAGTTTGGGCTCGCCCGCCAGCTTGCCCCCCCCGCCGGCCTTGGGGTCGCTGGTGCTGCGCAGCTTCTTGCTGGGGAGGGTCAGGGAGTTGAGGAAGCGGTTTCGCACGAAGCGGCTGGAGGCCAGGAGCGTGAACGGGCTGCGGTCCTTCAGCGGCTTGGACCGCAGGTAGACCGACTGGTCCTCCGACAGGTCCGACCCGTCGAACTTCTCATCGTCCGGCGTGTAGAAGGCTGAGGGAGAGCGGTGAGAACGCAGGCAATAAGGCAATAAACTAAACAAACATGCTATACACTCTGAGTACATGGTGGATACAACACCCTAAAGACACAGAGTACTTTAAACACTGCAAACACTGATAAACGTTATGCGTGATGTACAGTGCGTCACATGCAGCGCACCGCCGTGACTCACTGGGCTGCGTGGACTCGCTCTCGCTGTTGTGGCGCGAGCTGGTGGACTCGGAGTTGAGACTGAGCGTGCTCGGGACGGACGACAGCTCGCTGGCCAGCGGCGGCTCCACCTCGTCGGGCACCACGGGCCACAGCTGGCGGCGGCTGTGCCGCACGGCGTCCCAGCCCTGCTGCTTCAGCAGCTCGCAGCCCTGCTTGGTCTTAGAGATCAGCCCCAGCACGTACAGGCTCGTCCTGCGGGAACGTCACAGCAACGTTAGAGCAGCGCTGGGCTAACGTACACAACAATCTAAATCCAGTGATTAGAAAACCCAGGGATATCACACAACTACTTCTGCAGTCACACACCACAGAAACACACACTCCAATCCCCCCAAAAGCTTCTAAATCAAACCCAAAAGAGAGAAAACTACACAATGGTCTATAACATTTAGGTTACATAATTAAAACATATGTGTGTCAAAATTATATGAAATGAGCATCAGGCCTAACCAAAATATTATATGTATGAATTTGGTTCATTTGAAGGGATTACAGTAGAACCTTGGCCATGCACAGCCCTTGGAAATCGAGGTCGGAGGAACTATGAAACGTCCGCGGGACTGAAGTGCACTTTGGGGCCCCTCGAACCTGCTGGGACAGGTCAAAGGGCGAGCCGTTCTGGGACGGGGGTCACCTCTTACCCTCGAATAGACAGGACCTCACAGTGTTGGGCCAGCGCCATGATGTCTGGGATCACGTTCTCCTCCTGGAGCAGGTTCAGACCCCAATTCGACGAGCCGATGTTACCCTGGAAACAAAGAGGGATTTCTGCCATTGAGAGCTACACACGGACCCGTGCGAAAGAGCGCTACACACGGACCCGTGCACAAGAGCGCTACACACGGACCCGTGCACAAGAGCGCTACACACGGACCCGTGCACAAGAGCGCTACACACGGACCCGTGCACAAGAGCGCTACACACGGACCCGTGCACAAGAGCGCTACACACGGACCCGTGCACAAGAGCGCTACACACGGACCCGTGCACAAGAACATTCTGCGCAATGCGCTTGCTCTGAAAGTGCTTCATTCCATCCTGAGTTAAGAGACAAGCACAGCTCCACATGAGCATACACTCACAGCGTACAGCCACACACACACACGCACATGCACGCATGCACACACACACACACACTAACACCCATGCACACACACACACACCACACACACGCACATGCACGCATGCACACACACATACACACACACACACGGTACTGACCAGGGCCCAGAGTGCAGCCTTCAGCTGTTTGATTCCCTCCCACTTGTCGAGCATTGGCGAGCGCACCGTGTAGCTGAGGTCTGGAACCACATTCTGCAGGGGGGGGGTAGAGACAGCATTAGACCTGTTATTACTTCATTTGCAAGCATTTTTCTGGTAGAAACAGCGCCCCTTGTGGTCAAAGTCTAGCACAGGGGAGAGATTTCTGGCTGACGTTCAAACATGCAGTTACCTGAGATTCCAGTAGGTGGCAGCCTGTCTTATCATGAACCAGCTGGCCATACAAGTGCACAGGAAGATAAACATTTGGTCTTTGTAACCTGTAACAGACACAAGTCAGGGAAACAGTCAACAGAGATTTAATCAACACTTTCTTTTAACTCAGGCTAATGGATAAATGCAGGTGTTGATACTTTTCGTCACAAACACAATTTGTTTTCAGCAAATCCCTAAAGGAACTCAACAAACCATGTTTACATAGAAGGAAAAAAAGGATATTTGCATTCATTTGCATTCATAACCCTTTAAAAGCCTGTCTGTGAGCAGCTGAGTCGAGCTGCTGCTGTAAAAAATAACACCACATGCCGACACAACAAATGGTGCAACATTCAAAATATTCCAGGAAAATCCAAACACTAATTTATAAGTCAAAGTTACGGCCAATGTTGATTGGCCTTCGTACTCGTACGCTAGCACACGCTAGCACACGCACGGGTACACTCGTACACTAGCACACGCACGGGTACACTCGTACGCTAGCACACGCACGGGAACACCTTTAAGATGTTTTCCTGCAGCACAAAGAAACGAACGGACACCTTTGGTTGCTTCGCCGCACGTAGTTGTCTCCATCGACGGGCTTGCGGTACGTGGTCAGCGCCTCGTTCAGCTGCTCCTCTATCAAGTCCACGTACTTCAGGTTGTACTCCTGCGAGAGAGAGGGAGAGAGAGAGAAAGAGAGAGAGAGAGAGTAGGGGGGGACAGAGAGAGAGAGTTACACAGGACAGGAGAGGCCTTGTGCGAAACAGTAAATAAAATAAACGCAGGTTGGAACAAGAGCAGCTGCAGAATGTAGAACATATTCTGTTTTGTTACATCACTCAGTGAGAAAACACAGGGAGCTTTTTTCATTGGCTCTGGCATGAGTTAAAGATGGAGACCAGAGCCAATGGTCTGTCAGCTCCGTACCTGCCCCAGAGAGCAGGGTGTAGCAGGCCTACGGGGCGGGGGAAACACAGCTCTGCTGTCTGAGGAAAGCCTACCTTCTGCCACCTCTCCAGCTGCTTGCTGACGTAGCCTCGCTCGTTGAGGTAAGAGAAGCCCTTTGGAATGGACAGGAACCTGGAGGGAACGGAGGCTTGCGTGACTGAAAGCTTGGGCCTGACTGAACCCTACAGGACAGCCCGAAACACTACACGAGCCTGAAGAGTGAACTAACGCTTTCTGGAGTCACCTGCGATGTTTTTAGCTCATTAAAGCAAACAGTGAAACGCCAGGATGGGGTAAGACCACACATGCCCACAAACATTGATTCATAATTGGGAATGTAATGCTATGAATTCTCACTAGATATAGTAGCTTTAAATGTAACATTCAATACAAAAAATACATTGGGGAAGCAAAATGCTGGACAGTTCAGATCATCCGATCTCCCAGCATGCACCAGTGTAGGCTCACCGTAAAAGCAGTAAGACACCCTTATCGCCCAGGTGGGACAGAGCCGGCTTCAACTGGATCAGCGCGTGGAGGTTCGCCTGCAGATCGCCATGACAACGGCAGGAGGAACCCATTAGCAATGACATCATAATCCAGCAATAAAACATGACATCAGGAACGGCAAACATGAACATCAGAGACGTGTTACTGAAGTTCAGGCATCAGAGACATGTTACTGAAGTTCAGGGTGAAACTACTGGAGGCGACTGGGGGGGGCGGAGGGGCTACCATAGACAGGACCCTATCCGAATAATAGCTGAGATTAAGGCTTTATTCACTATTTCACTGGTGAAAGAAAACCATGGATTCAAGAACCACTTTTGAATGAAACATCTCATTATTGTAAGAAGCTGTTCTTCCTGTAACCTATCCAAAACACCATCGTTTAGAAGACCTGGTCGTCCTAGAGATGTGCTTCCCTTCAAACCCCCCCTCCAGGGCTGTCACCCCCCAACGCCAGGCTCCACCCCCTTTCAGACCAACGCTCAACGCCCCACCCCCGTTCAGAGCCACGCCCACCTTATCCTCGCAGGCCTCGTCCAGGATGTCGAGCGCTTCCATGGAGACGGCCTTGTTGTGGTCGTGCAGCTGCGTGACAAGCAGCTCGATGCCCCAGTTGCTGAAGAACTCCACGTTGGCACGCAGCAGCACCCGCAGGTGCTTGGTGGCATACAGCCTGCAGTTCTGGATACAACCACAAGGGGGAGACAAGAGCGCCAGAGGTTAAAAGCCTGGAATAACGGAGGTTGAATCCTAAGTTTTAGTTCTGGTGCGTACAGGCTAGTGATACAGTGACATACAGTATAACAGTAAACCAATATGGCTAATAGGGAATTTTTCAATACAGTGAATGGCTCTATCTCTCTAAGCAAGTTCACAGTGTTCAGAGTGCTACCAAACTGCAGCAATGCAAAGAGAGGGGAACACAGCCGAGCGCTTTCCGCACGGACCCAAACGCTCCTACGCTAACGAGCGCCTTACGTCGGTGGCGGCGGTGAGGATCTTGGAGAGGATGACCCGGGCCAGCCCGTCGCGGCTGTAGTCCAGCGTGGACACGGTCAGCTTCAGCAGGTGGTCCTGGTTCTTCAGGGAGCAGAGGTTCAGCAAGCTGAGGGAGAGAAGCAGAGGAGAACAGACTCGGTTCAGAAATCCAGACGCAGGTCTGTAATCATCATTATTGCTCTTCCCCGAGCGAGGGGCTCACCACTGGAAGACGCTGCACTTCTCCAGCATCTTCACGCCGGACGGGTGGGCGGACAGCGTGCCCAGGAACAGGAAGTAGTGCTGGCTCAGCGTGTTGAGCAGCCCGTTGCTCTGGAGACTGCGGTCCGGCTTCAGGCCCGAGGAGGAGGACAGCCACTGCACCATGTCCTTCACCAGGTCCTCCAGGTAGGCCTGGCCATCCTGCCCGGGCAGGGGCACAGAGACGGCCATTAGGGGAACAGAAATGGGCATCAGCTCTCACTGACTTTCCGGAAACCTCCGGGAGCGTTTCCCTGGCACCGTGAGCAAGCAGGAGCTGGTGAGTGAGCGTGAGCTTGTGTACAGCGGCCTCACCTCGTCCGACTCCAGCAGGAACTCGATGAACTGGCACCCCACCACCGTCAGATGGCGAGCCTTGCTGTGGTCCAGCTCCAGGCTGGCAAACAGCTTACTGCTGGGCTTGTAGAAGTACAGCAGCCTGCGCACAAACCTGCCGCGATAACCACAGACACACCGTCGGTCTCAGCCGGGCGATAAGAGAGCAGCCAATGACACGGCCTCAGACAGGCTCATGGCCAATGACATGGCCTCAGACAGGCTCGGTGGCCAATGACACGGCCTCAGCCAGGGTGAACACAAATGAACACAAATTTTAATCAACACACACTGCTATTTATCATTTGTTTCAGTTGTAAACTGCAATTTTTTTTCATTTTTCAAATGGAAACCAAACAGCCTTCCTTACTTGTGTATCTGCTCATCTTTGTTGTTCCGCAGGTTAACGTTCGGCCACTGCACGGAAAAAGCCAAAACCAGTCAAAAACCAAACAAAAGTCAACAACGTGTTTCAAAACCGTTTTTTTCCGCTCCCCAAATTCAGTAAGCTTGATGAACTGTAAGTGGTGAAATGTCCAGTGATCCATTACTACAGGATCACAGCATCATTTGTAAATTATGAATATTACCTGAAATTTTGGCCCAGGTGGGGCTGCGCTCACCTTTAATATGGTCGCGATGAGAATCCAGTTCCACTCCAGGTTCTGCTTGTGGTTCAGGATCTGGCTGTCTCTCAAATTCATCATAAGTGCTTCTTCAGTGTCCTAGAAACACAACGGGTACATCTCCTGTGAGGGCTGTCCCAGAAACATCAGAAGGACTTTACCGAGCGCTGTCCCTCCCCAGCACCAGCGGCCCATCGGCGCCGACCCTTCAGAAAAGCTAACAGTTAAAACTGAAGAGTCCAAGACTTGTGATAATACAAGGAGTCATTAACTTCAGTCCAAATGTACAGAGATCAAACAGAACACAAAGCCCTGCGGAGATCACCTAGGAAGCTTGAAAACGGGTTGACTATAAAGGCACAAGTATCAGGTAAATATCTTAAGTGCCCATAATCTGATTACATATTAGATATTGATATTGATATCCCATTAGATATTGCAGTACGTAGTGTATGTTCTTGACTGACGGTACTTTTCTAAATATCACATTTCTGAGAATCTTTCTTCCATATCATGAGAACACTTTTCAATTACACCAGTGATAGCACACTCTTTACTACACGCATCCTTTTATGTCAAACATTATAACAGTAGCTATATTTAAATAGACATAATTGAACATATTTAAATACCGGACTGAAGTTCAGAAAGTGACCCGTCCCGTTAATGCTGCAGGACAGGGGACGCGTTCGGGACAGGCGGTGGGCGGGCCCTACCTTGATGACGTAGATGTCCTTGAAGGCGCGGACGTGCTGGTCTCTCCTGTAGTGCGGGGCGAAGGACTTGCGGACGATTTGGTCCAGGTACAGGCTGTAGGGTTTGGGCCCCCGCTTCTTCTTCTCGTGGAAGCGCTTCAGGTAGTTAACGGCCGCGCTGGCACGCCTGAAAGGGGGGGGGGGGGGGACGGCGTCAGTGAACGGCGTGGGTGATGGAGGATCGGGAGCGGGGACTGGGACGGGAGCAGGAGGGGGAGCGGGATGGGGAGCGGGGACTGGGATGGGGAGCGGGATGGGGAGCGGGACGGGGAGAGGGGACTGGGACGGGAGCAGGAGGGGGGCGGGATGGGGAGCGGGATGGGGAGCGGGGACTGGGACGGGAGCAGGAGGGGGGCGGGAGGACTCACATTCGCTTCTCCTGCGGGATGTCGAAGGAGGCGGCCATGTTCATGAGCGTGGGCAGGCAGTGCAGGTGGTGGCTGTGGGAGTGTGGGAGGATGGTGTTGGCCTGAGAGAGAGAGGACAGCACACTGGATTACACTGGAGTTCATTACACTGGAGTAAATGTTACTGGACAATAACAGGTCAGTAACAGGTCAGTAACGGGTCAGTACCATGTGCAGGAGCTCTCCCAGCAGGATAGTGGCTCGTACGGAGATGTGGTCGTCGCTGCTGGTGATGACCTCCACCAGGCCCTGCAGTGAGGGGGGACAGGGTTTCAGGACATTCATTCAGCTGAAGACACACGCCCTTATTTCAGAACATATTTCAGAAAAGAAGAAAGGACTGGGTCTGCAGGTGAGAGGCTAATGGGCTGTGTGTCTGCAGGTGAGTGGTTAACGGGCTGTGTGTCTGCAGGTGAGCGGCTAACGGGCTGTGTGTCTGCAGGTGAGGGGCTAACGGGCTGTGTGTCTGCAGGTGAGAGGCTAACGGGCTGTGTGTCTGCAGGTGAGCGGCTAACGGGCTGTGTGTCTGCAGGTGAGCGGCTAACGGGCTGTGTGTCTGCAGGTGAGCGGCTAACGGGCTGTGTGTCTGCAGGTGAGCGGCTAACGGGCTGTGTGTCTGCAGGTGAGCGGCTAACGGGCTGTGTGTCTGCAGGTGAGCGGCTAACGGGCTGTGTGTCTGCAGGTGAGCGGCTAACGGGCTGTGTGTCTGCAGGTGAGCGGCTAACGGGCTGTGTGTCTGCAGGTGAGCGGCTAACGGGCTGTGTGTCTGCAGGTGAGCGGCTAACGGGCTGTGTGTCTGCAGGTGAGCGGTGCTGTGGCCGAGGCTCCTACCTCTAAGAGTCCACTGCTGATGAAGGCAGACAGTACCAAGGCCAGGTAGTTATCCATCAGGTCCGGTCTGCGCATGGGGGGAGAAAGCACAGAGATGAAGAGCGGCCTGATAAAAAGGCTTTATAAGACACCCTGAACACAGACAGGAATTGTGGGAATGCTTCACAGCCCCCCCCCCCCCCAGTGTTCTCCCCAGGTGGCGTTACCTGGACCTCGCCCGATGCGGGAGGATGACTTTCGCCTCCGACGCCACAAAGCCGTCAGACAGCCTCCAGCTGTCCTGAAATCGACTGGGATCTACGAGCGCAAAGTTTACAAAAATGCACAGATTAAAATATGGAAAATGTTACATAGCGCTGCAGAATGGAGTATCTATAGAACTTTTTCATAAAAACATCAAAGAGAACACTTTACAGAGGCTATTATTTCTTCAGTAAATTCACTCTTTTGTGCATTTTGCACCAACTAGTGGTAAAAGAAGGTACTGATTTTACACTGGGGGTGGAGCTTCTCAATCAGTGTGACACACACTCCTGTCTCCTTTGTTGCTCAGCTGAAGCCAGAAATTCCCCAAAACTCCCAAAACCAAAATGAGGTCAAATGAAGGCGTAAATTCTCGAGCGCACAGACGCTCCTTACCAACGCTGACGAGCGCCTCAATAAAATCGGGCGTCACCACGGGAACAGGGAGCCGGAAAATTTCATAAAACACCTCCAGCAGCCCTTTCTGTGGGAGGAAGTGACACACACCCCGTGAGAAGAGACACTCATTACCTAATCATTTAATCCATTACGCGCTCTTATTATACAGGAGACATGACAGCTGTAGTCTCAGAGGGCGTTTATGAACTCAAACACAGGGCCGGGATGCTGGAAGCCTTCCATTGGCCGCTGTGTGTATGACCTCATATAACACACTCGTACTGCACCTACCCTCACTTCCATATTTGGTATACAGAGCAGACCAATCAGGGACTGGATTCCGGAGTTTCCCGCTTTACACAGGTTAATGATTCCTGGATGCAGAAGGAAAGGATACAAGATTATTTTAGTTTTGCACATCAGCGTTAAAATATATGGCAAATAATAACTGTATATTTCTAGTTTATTTTTTTCTTCCTGTTCCTGTGCTCACTCTGACCCAGTGCTACTGAGCATGAGCGAGGCACGCCATCGTCACGACAACACTTCCATACAGTACGCCACGGCGTGAGCTGGTTTGGATAATAAATCTTCAGGAAAACAGTTCAATAAATCTCAAAGATCAAAACACATCCTGTTGGGTAACAGTCTACAAGGACAAACCCGATCAATAAAGAGACTCAACGGCCAAAGACAAAACACTTTCACTTTGTGCACTTTAACCACTACTGAAGGGTAAGATGGAGACACAGTCTATGCATGATTTTATAATATTAATCCTAATACAAATAAACATTTGATATTATAATAATAATAATAGGAACAGATAGTTTGCACAGCACAGCATGCAGCAGATTGATGGATCGGTGATCGACTCGTCAGGTCTTTCGGCGGTCCGTCTCACCTGCCCAGGACCGGAAGGCCGCCACGATCGCCATCTTGCTGGAGAGGAACCGCGCCTCCCGGTCCTCCCTAAAACACACAGCGTGGCGTGAGACCCGGCCCGCCCCAAACAGCAGCGACACACACACTCTGAGAGACAGAGCTCCTCCAGCACAGACGCGCACACTCTGAGAGACAGAGCCCCTCCAGCACAGACGCGCACACTCTGAGAGACAGAGCTCCTCCAGCACAGACGCGCACACTCTGAGAGACAGAGCTCCTCCAGCACAGACGCGCACACTCTGAGAGACAGAGCTCCTCCAGCACAGACGCGCACACTCTGAGAGGCAGAGCCCCTCCAGCACAGACGCGCACTCACTTGAGCTGCCCCTCCGCCGTGTCCGGGTTGTGTCTGTAGTGAAAGTCCGTGTAAGGCGCCAGGATTTGCTGCGAAACAGAGGAAGCATCACAACACTGTAAACGCAAGAGCAACCTCAGAGGGCATCGTTTAAAAACTAAAAAAATGACTCAATTAAACACCGCAACCCCAAAACAGAGGGGAAGAGGGGGATAGGGGGGCGGGACGGCAGGCGACTCAGGGGGACAGGGGGGCGAGGGGTCCGGGACTGTGGAGCCCCTCAGGGGGAGGGGGGGGGGGCGAGGGGGGCGGGATGGCGCGGGCTCCTACCTCCAGCTCCACGTCGGAGCGCACGTACTGGCGGGTGCGCGGGTGGTTGAGCAGGTGCAGGATGGTGGTGATCAGCGCCTCGTTGATCCGGCTCAGCTGGCAGTCGATCACGTTCTTCAGGATGGTGCTGAGCCCGCCCCTCTGGGCCACCACCTCCGGGTTCTTCAGCGCTGCGGGACGGGGGGACAAACCCGAAATAAAGACCCGAAGTGAACCCACAAGGCCCTGCCTCCACTCACAGAGCATGGGAAACACAATCAACTACCGTTTATTACTTAAGACGGCTGTATCTCAGAGTGCTTTCACTGGAGTAGAAAAACACAAACAGATAATTCAACGATACTGCACTAAGCACAGCAGCGTATGTCTTTGAGAAGAGATTGGAATCTTAAGCAATCAGCCCACTGGTGAGTGCATGTTGTTTGAAGTACAGTACACATACACCACAGGCTGGAGCAGTTGTCGAAGATCTGTGCTGACACACCTTCAGGCTGATGTTAGCATTAGGGCTGATCAGTTTCATTTCCTGTCTTTTGAGGCTTTGGCAAATGAAAAAATTTCACTTAAAACAGATTTTTTTTGTGATAAATCATAAATAGTCCAGTATTTTAACTCAACTCAATTAGGGAGTAAGTATTGAAATATTGACAACCTTTTAATTTTTAATAAAGACAAAATGATAACATCTGTACGTTCCAACACATTTTCAGCCTCGATCAGTGGTTCTGTTGCCAACCCAACTCTAATACCCGGAACAGGTGCACAGGTTAATTAGACGGGAAACGCCGATCTGTCTGCATTCACAGAAAGGCTATTAGCAAACGTGTCTCTGGCTGCAGCGGACCCAAAAATAACTGCACACTCTCCCTCATCGGGGAGGCGCTCGGCCCTGACGCTAATTAGCAGACATCTCGTTAGTGGGGTTAACCGCCCAAGTGTGCGTAAAAACGTCTCTCTCTCTCTCTCTCTCTCTCTGAACGGTAAAGACAGGGCGAGGCGATCTGCGTTCGCGAGCTAACGTGCTACGCTATGCTACGCGCACACGCGTGTGCATGCACCCACCGAGCTCGCAGACGATGGCGATGCACGCCCGGACCATGCGGTCTCGTTCCTGCAGCCCGTCGTTGCCCACGGCGATCAGGGAGTTGGTGATCGAGCTGGGGAACAGCAGGGCGTTCACAGTGATCATCTGTAGGGGGCAGCAGAGAGGCGGGGGGGGGGGGGGGGAACAGGGTTTGAAGGACACATTGGATGTTGTGCTAACAGACCGTTTTCTCCACACTGATATCCTAAATCACTCAATATCCCGTCTACTTCACACACAAAATATATTTCATGCTAAAAAGCTCTTTGCACACGCTCATTCATTAAGGTTTTTAAGAGATTTCTCTTTAAGTTTTTCTCAATATTGGGTCTCAAATGATTAACTTTTCATAGTAATTAGAAAGCAGTGACAGTATTCTGAAATATTCATACTTTCCCATGTATAAACAGAGAGGAGAAGGGCCCCGTGAGAATGCAGAGGGGCTTTTTTAAGCAGCACTGGTTGTGTTGGCTCTTTGCACAGTTAGTGTTGGTGTCACAGTGGCCTCCACAGGAGAGCTGCTTGTTTGTCAGTGTGGCGAGAGCTTGCTGTTCTCATACAGCCTCTATCAAAACAAGCTGCTCTGAAACAGGAAGTCCAGTCAAACAGGACACATACAAACACACTCACTAGGTGCACACACACACACACACACACACACACACGCGCTCACATATGCAAAGACTGAAAACCACAACACCGTTGCACTTCCGCCAAGAGCGTCCCCACACAGGCACCAAAGCGAGCCCACCAAAACAATTCATAATGAAACCAGTGTTAGCAAAACTGAGAAAACACTGGCCCTCAGAAAGTACCACACAGAGTTAAACTTAAAATAAGCTACTGTTCGCCTGTTCGGCAGCAACAGCACAAAATCAATACTCATAACAAGAGTAAACACGCAGGCTTTGAAACTATTATAACTACAAACACACTAATCCAAGCATCAAAACTATACTCTGCTAACAAAAAGGCTGATTGTTTCTTTCAGTCCGCAAAGATACACATAAATCCGTAAATGATGTGCACACTGCCCATCAAGAAGGACCAAGGCAGCATTTACAGTAAACGACAGAAAGATCTATAAATACTCTGTCCCCCAGAGATAAGGAGACAGCCTTCACAAACATTCACCAGACTCTTGGCCAGCCGGTAGTCCCGCTCAGCAGGTGAGCGCTCGTCCAGCCAGCTTGGCGCGGGACTCTAAACTGAACTCGGGGGGCTGACCAGTGAAATCCCTCATCTTAAAGAGAGACAACATCTTAGGTGTTATCACTCCATGAACACACTCCTAACACAAGGGCAGGAATCTGCATCTCAGGGTCGTCTCTACATTCCAAGAACTTTGAGCAAGGATGAAGGGTGACTCATCTTCTTCTGTGAAAGCCGTGAGACTGTGAAACGGCTCTCCTGGCTGCATTCGACTGTCAAATCTCCTTTAAATACACAACAGCTTCGAAATTCATGGTTGAGATATTAACGGGTGCAATTTATGTCAAAGAGCAAAACGGCCGTTAATATCTCAACCATGCATTACGGAGCTGTTAAGGGCTCCAATAAACACGTTCGCTAACGAGCTGCCCCACTGAAACGGCTGAGTTCTGCCAACGTCACGTCACTGAAGTTTCACGCTAGTCTGCCGGCACAAGACTTTGCTCTGACACACACAGTTGACGTACTCTGGTAAAAGAAATAGTTCTCGATTCACCAGAGCACAAATCAAGCTGTGTATAATTTCCGTGAGTAACCGTGGGAACAGACATTGCTGTTGAGCCTTTATGATTTTCGGAGCGTTGAGAAGCACAATCACACGGGTCTACAGAGGTCTGCTGTGTCACGGTCAACTGCTTCTAGAAAACTCGTCAAATCTCAGCGAAACTATCTGGATGGATAGAAAGTGGATATGTGGAAACATACCTTTGTTTCATTTTTGGGTGAACTGTCCCTTTAAGCAATCATCAAACTGCGGGTGCTTTCATTGGCTGGCACTCAGAGCTTCCTATTTAGAGGGGTGTGGCCTGAACTGACCGAGAGCAGAGAGAGAGAGCAGCTTACCTTTCGCACTAGTCTCAGTGCCTGCGTGCGCTCCACCTCGTTGCTCTGCTGGATGTCAATGCACCTGGGGGGGGGGGGGGGGGGCACACAGTAAACAAAGTCAAAGGTTAAAGGCCTACTGGGGGGCCTTTCCAGAATTCGAGACAGGAAATCACAGCCAGTAAGTGAGCAGAGGGGAGAATCTTGGCTGAATCTTGGCTGAGAAACCATCCCGATGACTGAAAACTTTTCCCCAACCGTGAGCACGAACAGAGGCACACTCTGATAAAGCAAAAATAAAATAATCACAATAAATCCGTGAATAAGAGGTGCTACAGACTCTGCAATGCAGCTTTGCATACTGACAGGACCACAACAGGTCGGCAGCCGCACGATGTTGCCGTGACTACAGCTGCGTGGGCCCACGGCAACCGCACAGTCGGACCGTGACAACCACTACACTCGCTCCACCCGCCGCTGCACGGGCACTTTCATCCCGAATGATTTTTCTTTTAGAATCCCGTGGTCTGGATTTCCTACGCGTAACTGAGCCTTCGCTCAACGCTGAGTGAGTTAACCCCGCCCTTTGCTGAACTTTCTCCCACTGACCGTGACGTCTTCACCTCCCCCAGGACTGCTGGGGGGATTAAGCTTCTATTTATAAAAATCGGGTCAACTGCCATCTATTGATTCCAGTTTTGGGGTGCAACTCCTTAAAAGTGGAATCGTCAAATCCGATGCTTAGCCCCTACCAAACAAGGACTTTATTCAGGAATTCTCCCAGTTCTTGTCTTCAGGCATGTCTAGATCTGACGGGAATTCTTGGTGGTTCTAAAGTTCATACTGTTGCTCTTTTAAACCCTCGGTTAGTTTGGTCACACACTTGGCCTTGTTCTATCCTCAGGGTTTCCTGTTTGTGATGTTGAAATATGGGATGTCTGCCTGCGTTCGATGCCACTTCAACCTCGTTTGGTTCCGAGACCTCGCATCCCTGTCTCACCTAATCAACCCTTCCACTGCCAGAACATCCTCAGATGCCTACACACCTGCTCCCCACACCGACACTACTGAGGCACTCCCTCCTCACAGAGCACAGTCAGAGCAGCTGGTCAATTTATTCATAATATAATGACACAATTTACTAACTGACTGCATGGTGAGTCACAATGTAGTAACTGACTGTTGTGAGCATGGGGTTGGCATTCAGAGCACAGCCCTTATATGGTTTGCTTACTATCCTAAGAACAGAACCTTTTCTGTCAATGCTAGTAATTTCTCATTCTCTGCTCCCATCACCTGTGGGGTACCCCAAGGGTCCACTTTAGGTCCCATTCTTTTCTCTTTATATATGCTCCCCGGGGGTTTATAATCATTCTGAAATACAAGACTCCTTTCATTTCTAAGATGATGATAATCTTCTGCACCTCCCTTTGAAATCCAGTCACAGACGTTCTCTGAAGCCCCTTTTTGGTCGCCTTGAGGACATCAAATGCTGGACCGCAAATAATTTTTTTCCAGCTTAATGAAAGCAAGACTGAGATTATCTATCAGAGGTATCTCTGATAGCCGAGGCTCGCTTTCCTCATACATTAACTCACATGCTGAAAAAGTCTCGACTCCAACATTTGAAAAACAGATAAACTCTGTTGCGAAAGGCAACTTCTTTCAGCTGAGAGCGACAGCCAAAGTCAAGCCTTTCCTTTCATCTCAGGATTCATCGAGTCACACTTGCCTTCGTCTCATCCTCGTCTCGACGTTTCGCCAGCGGCCAATTAAAATTTTCCCGCTAGGCTCCGGATTGAGCACCAGAAACAGAGATCACATTTCTCCAGCACTGACCACCCAACACTGACTCCCAGTCAGTTATAGAGTGGGTTTAATTATGTGTTTTTAACGCACTGAATTGGTCGGCACCTTCTTACATTTCTGATCTGCTCTGCCCCATATTCCATCTCTCGGTCACCTAGGCCTCGTACACACTGGAAGGGTTGTTTTCGTTTTAGTTTCGGACATGTTTCAGCCGGGGGGTTTCCACTACCCTGACCTGTCCGTACGCATTGCTGGAGCGCACTCTTTGGTTTTTGGAAACCTGGAATGAGCTCCACTCAGCACGCTTCCCTGACCGCGGATTCGGTCTTTCAGCCTTCCTTGGTATCCATAGCAACGTTTACATTTTTGGGGGGGAAAAAAACATTGAATAAACCACACGGATCAATTTGCCGCATTCCAAGCATTTGCAGAGATGCAACGCATCACGTCACAGACACGAAAACACTGAAACAAGATGATGCTGATTAAATACTTCTCCTTCTCGTCCAAGCTGAACCAGAATCGGCAGCCATAATATAGACATAAAAATATGCTAATCATAATTAAATTTTAAATATTCAACTGTCAAACTAACTGGGAAGTTGTTTGAAATTCTTGCGGATCTTACGATTACAACCAATGAAATTCCACAGCATTTATTTACGATGCAAAAGTAAAAATGATTCTACAGGAAGGATTCAGCAATCGACTCTGTACGCTTATTCACTTACAGTTACCAGTCAAGGGTTACCACTGAAGGATTTTGGCAATGTTTGTAATCCTTGTTCTGCAGGGTTTTAAACTAAAACGTTTTCGCAACCCCTGACAGTGTGGATTTGAGGAGCTGACACAGCTTTTGAAATATATTTTTATGTCAGTGTGTAGGAGGCCAAACGTTACTGTCTATTCCATGGGCTCAGCTAGGGCTTCAGGCTGATGGTGTGTTTAGTCATTTGCACTGCCCCCCCCCCCCCCCCCACCCCCCCCCCCCCCCCCCCCCCCCCCCCCCACCCCCCTCCGCCATCGACAACTTTAAATCCCGCCTGAGACCCACCTTTACTCCCTGGCTCTGAGTCTCCATGAGGTCCATTGTGTTGTGGTGTGCTGTTCTGTGCTTTGTGTTCGTACTGAGTTCTGACTTTCATGTCCACAACATTTGTTATTGTTTTCTAAAAGAAGTACACCACTTTGGTCACTGTCATTTTGTTTTCAAATGTGCTTCATAAATACAGCCAACGTGAGCTGACCTTACAAAGATGGCTGCATGAACTCATCACGACTGCAGCGGCACTCACTGGCGGTGCCTGCGGCTTCAGACACACTGCAAATGGCGGGTTCACTGTGCCAGCGGCTTCGCGTACTCGCTGTGAACGCAGGCTCTGGGACTCGCTGCAGCTAAACGCACCTCCAACCGGGATCACAGAGCCTCAGAGACACAGGCCCCACGCACAGCCCCTCCCTGCGCCGCGTTCTCACCGCTGACGGTAACCGGGGACGATCCGCGCACACACTCGCCCTTCAGATGGCGGCTGATCCTAATGAAAGCTGATCTGCTGTTCACTTCCTGTTACCGTCAGGCCCGCACCAGCGAGCGCCCCGCCCACACAAACACACACTGGGCTGTTGACTAAACCGTCTGCATAGTACAGCGTGTGAGCGTACATTCATCAACACACACGACTCCAATGAAATATTAATACTGCTGTTGTCAACATTACCTTTTTATCATTGAAGGGTCATTCATAAAAATATATCTTTTTTTTAACTCAATAGGCAAATGAAGAGCCAAAATGGCGGACAGGCCTGCTCCACCAGCAGGCCAGTACTTAGCCCCTCACCTTGAGATCAGGTAGTCCACCTGCAGCCGCAGAACCTTCTGGAGAATGCTGCTGTCCCGGATCAGGTACCGGAGCGCCCGCAGGCCCGCTGCACGCACCTCCTTCGCCTCGTTCAGCAGCGCTAGCCGAAGGCTGTGGAGAGGGAGAGCCAATCAGGGAGAGCCGGAGAGGGAGGGCCAGTGAGAGAGAGCCAATGAGGGACGGCCAATCAGGGAGAGCCAATGAGGGAGGGCCAATGAAAAAGAGCCAAAGAGGGACAGCCAATGAGGGAGAGCCAAAGAGGGACGGCCAATGAGGGAGAGCCAAAGAGGGAGAGCCAGAGAGGGAGAGCCAATGAGGGAGAGCCAAAGAGGGAGAGCCAAAGAGGGAGAGCCAGAGAGGGCGATCCCAATGAGGGAGAGCCAGAGAGGGAGAGCCAATGAGGGAGAGCCAAAGATTTCACCGCACGCATACACTTCAACATGTCAATGACACCAGACATCTTGATGCATGTCGTCAATGCATTTTCTGCAAATGACAAAAACTTACCAGATTATGATTTCTTCATATGTAAACCCAAACTTCTCCTCACAGTGACCAATGCTGCAAAGAAGCTGGAGGAGAGAGAAAACAGTTACACAACCGCATTTTTAAAACAACAAACTAGTTTCACTCTCACAATTTACCTCTTTTCTGCTTGCTGAAAATCAGCACCATTCCTCCGATGTAATAGCATTTCATCCCCGGTGTGCTAAGGCACTACAGTAGATCGGCTTTATTTATATCACAGACACAATCAGGACAGAGACAATCGGGTTTGCTTAAAAGGGAAGATAGCGTTACACACAATGTAACACACACAATGTCCAGCTTCCCTGTCTTCACCGTGAGCACGCAACTCAACACATACAACGAGATAATAATGGGGAGGGCATTTCCATTCTGACATTGTGCTTTTGGAATTAAGACAAATCACTTCAGGAAATAAAATGCATCACAGTTCGTAGTGGAGCGTTTATGCAGCTGAAACCCGCTCAGGACTGAACTCGTACGTAAGAAGTGAACTGAGACTAACGGTCCTCCTCAGCAGCTTGGAAAGAGAAAGGCCAGCCCTGCTGCTTCAGTACGCAGGATGACTGTGCGGTCTAAGAGGCCAACGCTTCTCTCTCTAACACGCTCTGCTCTCTAACACGCTCCGCTCTCTAACACGCTTCTCTCTCTCTCTCTAACACGCTCCGCTCTCTAACACGCTTCTCTCTCTCTCTTTCTCTCTAACTCGCTTCTCTCTCTCTAACACGCTTCTCTCTCTCTCTCTAACACGCTCCGCTCTCTAACACGCTTCTCTCTCTCTCTCTAACTCGCTTCTCTCTCTGATCACCTCCGCTGTTCCCTTGTGCTGAGGAAGGACAGAGGCTAAGGCTTCTCTCTCTGCTGTTCCCTTGTGCTGAGGAAGGACAGGACATGTTTGTTTACATCCAGGAGCCTGAGGCTGCTCTTGGCAAAAGAACTCACATCATTGCCCACATAGCAGGACTCTCTCTCTTCCTCTCACTCCCTCCATCCCTCTCTCTCTCCCCCTCTTCCTCCCTCTAGATACAGAATGCAAATCCTAACCACACAAACATACAGAATCACGTGCCCGCCCACTCACCCACTTACACACACACACGCATGATGGAGATAAATACAGAGGTAAACAGCGCAATCAAATTACGCGCCATACAGAAATGTTAAAAACGTAAACAAACCACAAAGTGACTGATTTAGGTGGCGGCTCGAGCAGTCTCTGCCTCATCAGGCCTAAGCAGCCTCTCAATGACGAGGTCCAAATGATGGATCTCCGGCTGAGCAGCGTTTGGGCTGAACACGGCTGAGCAGCGTTTGGGCTGAACACGACTGAGCAGCGTTTGGGCTGAGCAGCGTTTGGGCTGAACACGACTGAGCAGCGTTTGGGATGAACACGGCTGAGCAGCGTTTGGGCTGAACACGGCTGAGCAGCGTTTGGGCTGAACACGCGTAACACGGCTGAGCAGCGTTTGGGCTGAACACGGCTGAGCAGCGTTTGGGCTGAGCAGCGTTTGGGCTGAACACGCGTAACACGGCTGAGCAGCGTTTGGGCTGAACACGCTGACGCTGTGTGAGGTCACGTCTGGTGGCTGCATGCAGTCATTCTCGCCACAGAGACCTAAAGGGTTCCAGCTTCCTGAAGCACCCACTTATTAGTGAAACAGCAGGTGTGGCACAGAACCATAACAGTCTGTCCGCCTTCACAAATCCTAAACTAAAAAAACTAAAACAAAACTAAAAAGACTGCTCAGCAGAGTGCAGACCTGCGCCCAGGCAAATGTCCCGGCAATCCAGTTATTACTTTGCAGGATATGTTTGGCCTGATGGTGGCGCTAGAGTTAAGGTCATGGGGTCACAAAACTCAATAGGTTTCTTACTCTTCAAAACAATAATGTGCACAGCAAATTTCATGGCAATTCGGCCGTTATCAGTATCAGTATATTTATTATGACAGATGCAGTTAAATCCACGTCTGCAATTGGCTGCTGCTGCACTTGAAAAGAAAAACAATCAGAGTTGGAGTTCTTTACAGAACTACACCATTTTGGTCAAATTTGGAAGATTTACCTAATCAAAAACTGAGTAAAATAAACCTATCCTGTTACATGACAGCTTGCTTCTTTCATCAGTATGCACCATTCGGTTGGAATATTTTCAGGAACTTCCCCTGCACCTTGTGGAACACGTTTTTAAAATTTGTTTTGTCTGTGTGTCTCCACAAGGATGTGCTTACAATGCCCATGAACAGGAACAAGAAGCATTTTACAAGAATTTTGCTCAAAAAAGATTAATTGGCACAAACGCTCCTGGTTTAGTCAAGGACAGTGCAGCTTTTTTTTCGTTCATGTTCTTGCTCCCCCGCCCCAGCTCGTTCTTCCTACTTGAGATATTTCAGGGAGGCACGAGGACATCATGTGTTCTCTTGTCTCATCGGCTATGCAAAATGTAAACATGACACATCTTCCAAGCAGCAACACACCCACATGGAGCCAGCACTTTTCGGTTTCAACCATGTAATTTGTAAAGTGTGGGCCTTTGCCCTTTGAAAAGTGCAGAATTTGGCCAGGGCATCCACAGTTCATTGTTAGAATCAAAGAGGTATACAAGGATTTGCTCAGGTGGATGTGGATCCATCTCAAAGGTTACATATGACCAATTCATTCACCGTATGTATAGGTTTAAACTGATAAACTTACATATTTACATAGATATATTTACATCACTCAGCAAACATGATTAGATACTTGCACAGGTCTCGTGTATATTTTGGCCCATGGACATGTCACTTAAGACCCTGACCACCTCCGAATCAGCTCTTCCTGGATTCCAGAGTATTACAGACTACATTCCCCAGCAGGCTGTGCAGTCTGCTTTGCCATTTTGGTTGTCAATTTCACCTCTTTCTGAGCCCCTTGGGTTATTAAAAGAGCACAAAATGGCCTTCATCTGTGGAGGTCTAAACCTCAAGAACTCTACAGCACTCAAGCCACACAGATGACTGCTCCCATCACCTGCTCAGCCATAATCACACGACTGCTCCACAAACTGAGCCGCGGCTCGCTGGCGGCGATGGCGACTGCTCCACACACAGAGCTGTGGCTCGCTGGCGGCCATCACAGCCGTCACATAAGTACCTTTATGAAGTTGTTCAGGTGTCCCAGTTTCCGCATGTTGGTGACTCCGTG
Organism: Anguilla anguilla; assembly: GCF_013347855.1. Taxonomy (NCBI): domain Eukaryota; kingdom Metazoa; phylum Chordata; class Actinopteri; order Anguilliformes; family Anguillidae; genus Anguilla; species Anguilla anguilla. The sequence goes on from NC_049210.1 coordinate 47,086,136, forward strand.
GGGTTTGGCCACATTTTGAAGGATCTCACGCAGGTTGTCAGAGGGCTCTGTGAAAAATGAATGAGGGGAATTAAAACGGTGCTTAATCTTACAGAACAACCGCTTGATCGAGGGCAGTTAATCCCTTGGGATTAGCATCTGCACAGTGGGATGGAGACGCGGGGAAAGTTAAAGGTAGCCGATGTGGAACAGATGCCCTGGTCTGCCCTGTTCTGTGGGCACACTGTTTGATCATCTGATGAGGCGGCTCTCTGGACTGGCCAGGCTTGGCTAGACGTCTGGCAACATACACTCACATTGTTGCACAGAGGCATCTACACATTGGCAAGGAAGGCAAGGCAGGCACTTAAGCATTCCTCTCCATTAAAGAGCAGCTCCAGCGTTCAGCGCACGCACTGCGTGACCCGCTGCAGTCTTCACTAATCTGGAAAAGGAAGTCAGCTTCTTAATAACAGCTTCTTAATACCACGGCTGATTTGGCACAGTTAACTTCAGCAGCAGGCAGCACAAAACCGAAAGAACCCTTCGATAAATAAAAACAAACGTCTTTGTTCAAAGGACTGGTGTATGTTTTGTCACCGAAAATATAATACAGGCTACAAGCTTTTTTGTTGTCATAACGACATTGCACTGCTGATAGGGCTCCACGCTAACATATTTTCCCACGTTGCGCATGCAATACTAAATTGAAAATTTCAGGAGCGCACTAATGCATCCAAATTAAATGATGTGCTCCTAAATTATTTTTGCAGTTAGCAACACATCAATTTCCAGGAGCAAATGCAGCTAAAATGGAAGCGCTGAGAGCCCTTGTTTGACCCGGCCACTTCAGCAGCCAGTCAGAGGAGTGTGTTCCGGTTCCTCCTCTCAGTCTGTCTGATATCCCAGAGTCCCCGCCGCGCTGAATTCCAGGTTTCCCGCGGACGGAGACGGGTACGGGCACGCTGGGGAATGCGGTACCCTCATCGGCAAGCCTCCCAAACCCACAGGCCTCCTAAACCAAAGTTCACCATGACAATCTGTTTTTTACGACAGCCGCGATCGCCTCAGACCGAGTTTGGGGGGGGGGGGGGGGGGCGTGGTTTTCATCTTTGAGCCTGTTGAATGGGACTCCTGGTCATAGTAGGGTAGACACTGGCATGCAACAAGACCGAAATGACCCTCGCTGCACTCATACGGGGGTTAAAACACCAAAACGTTCGCCCCCCCACGCGAGAGCGGGTAGAGGTGCTGCGGAACGCTTCGCTGAATACGACAGAATCAAATTTAACTTTTAGGATAAGCCTGCTAAAATCATCCACTGGTGTCAAAGGCCCAGGAGGCTCATCTTCCAGTGAAGGGATCCCCACCCCGACCACCACGTCCTGCCCTCCCTCCCCCCTCCCCCTGAAAGAGAGCCAGTGGTCTAAGCGGAACAGGGCTTTTCTCCTGTCTGATGTTCCCCGGGCAGCTGGAGCGGCTTTCTGTAACACCCATGATGCACTCCCTGCCTGTGACCTCTGACCCCGGGTAATCAAGCCGTCGGTGTGACGCAGACTACGCCCACGCTCGCGATTCTACCCATCAGGACAGCGCTATTACTCCGCTCTCTGGAACGCAGCCTCAACCGAGCGATCCCAAAACACCAAATTAACATGTCAGACGAGGGGCGGCCACCGGAGACACTGTCTGAAACGGCAGAGAAGCCGCCGTTCGGGCGGGAAACCGCAGTGAGGGAAGAGAAGAGCCTGGTTCACTCAGAGCAGCCTCTTTCACTCCGCACAGCAGCCGGTACAGGGGGAAGCCGGAGGCCTCTGCAGCATTAACGCAGCGCTAGCTAAGCAGGCTAGCACCTGCCCTGACAGCACACCGACTCAAGCCTACGAGCTGCAGGGGAACGTCACTGTACGGCTGCGGCCCCCCGAATGGGCACCATTTTACTGAACGTACACAAAAGCAGCACTGCTGAGGAAGACGGTCAGTTTTACTACATTTAAACCACGTTTGGTTGCATAACAGCCTGGGCATTACAGCAAATAGGTATAGCTGTAAGTGATGCATGCTATCATAATTGAGGTTATAGAATAAATTAGTACATTTGTGAATTAATGACTTGTGAACCATACAAAACAAATAATTAGGAAGCAGATATTATTTTTATACTGTTCAATTTCCCTGAGACACTGTGATAGCCAGTTATCAATTTAGCTTATGGAATACACAATTATCCACCTACCAAAGCTGTCAAGTTGGCATCCAACTTAGCTATACAAATTCGAAATAAATATTTAGAGAGGTCTTCTTACTAAATTCCTTCTTAATTTGGCCATTAAATCATTGCCTATTATAACTGCCAAATAATTCCTCCCTCGTGTCACCTCATGTTTACTTGGCATTCTGGCACAAAATGGCTGCCAGGCTGAACAGCGAAGTTGAGGTGCGGATTATTTTTCACTATCAAATGTTTAAAGCTAAACAATACACATCCAGCACAGAACCATGGCGATTATCCTCATAACAAAAGCTAGAATTGGCTGAATTGAACCTGGGCAGTGTATCTACATTACTCCATCTGTGTTATATATTGTTTTTTTAAAATCGCTTAGCCAGTATCAGGATTAACCAAAACAACACAACCACTTAGTGTAACTCACTGTCTCGGCAAGTGGAGACACTTAATGGTGATCTTGCCCGAATGTGTATAGTAAGCAAAGGCTGTATAATATTTTCTAACAAATAGCTATTTTACGATGCTAGCAAGCCAGGAGCTCTCTGTCTCCCTGTACATTAGGCTAATAGATCAAAGACAACTTTAGTATTAGCAACAAACCATTTTCCAGTAATAACTTTACATCATCCAATCCAGCAGAATGTTCAACATCATAATAATATCTGAACCCTTATCTGATTGGCTGGGTCTGAATGAAAGTGGGAGGGGTCTTATGTTGTGAAAGGTAATAGAATGAAGGCCATACTGGAACCTTGTCAGTACTGGTGCACGGTTCTAGTCAGTTCTAGTCCTACCTGGTTCTGGGTGCGATGGTGGAAAAGGGTGCACTTATGATCAGAAACATTCCTGTCCAAAGGAGGCTAAACACACATCTGCTAACAGATACTCCAGGCTTAATAACAGTGGATTCACCAGCGTCTGGTTTAATTAGTTCTTGATTGTATTTGATGTATTGCCTCTTAAAGTCAGTATCCGAGTAGGACTGCCACTTGGAATGATAAACTTCTTCAGAACCATGCACGGTTCTCAAACGCATGTATTCTTGAGCCTGTACGACACACCACGCAGAGAGGAAATCGGGACAAGTCAGTGAAATTGTGGTCTGTGCACGGGGACAGCTATCATTACTGCAGAAGAGCGGCAGAATGCAATGTGCCCAGACCGCGGGGGCGAGGGTGTAGGGAGGGGCCAGAGTCAGGGTTCTAGAACGCTGAACAGGACCGTCAGAACCGGGGGAAAGAACCCGCCGCTGTAACCGGGGACGTAAACAAGGAGCAACGGCGAGGATGAGGATTGGCACGACGCCAGAAAGATGCTGCAGGGCGCACTCACGGCGCGGTGGAGAAAGACCGCGGGAGCCGCAAACAGAGCGCTCTCCGCTTCCCACGGGCAGGGGAGGAGGGAAAAAATAAAAAAACACCCGTTATGTCTGGAAAACGGCTGACTGCTCTCTGATGCTTTCAGGGGTATTAATGGTGCTGCCGCTGCTGTTGTTGTTATTGTTGTGAATTTATCCAGACGATTGTGGAAATGAGGCCGCCGGGAGGAGAGAAAGCACCTCGTTCTTCTGACTCACCAGATTAGACTACCTTCTCATCTCTCAATACAGGCATCATTCCCGCCACCCACTCGGTGCCCTGGCTACCCTGCGCACTGCTCTACGCCGCGTGACCTCGCTCTCTTCGTCTCCGCCCGAAGTGCGTGAAATAAAGCTCAACTGTCAACGCCACATGCTCGGAGAGGACAGGACAATCATGAAGCCGGGCACCAGAAATGACCGCCGTCTGGACATTTAATTTCCATAATCGAGAAGCATCCGCGTTTTGGGAGCTCCGACCGGGCGAACAACGCGCAACACTAACACCGTAACAAAAGCGCACTGTAGCAGAAATAAAGACAGGTCTTCAACTGGGGCCGGGTTCGAAATGAAACGGGTTTTGTTTACTTCATTACCATAAACGGGAGCATTTATCTCAGACTAATTTGTTAAATCAGAACTAGGTCACAAATGAGTCACGACAGAGAAATGCGTCTGCACTGTTTATCGGACAGAGAGAAAGCTAAACCGAGTCTAATGGAAGCATTCGGTCTTGCTGCAATTGCGCTTTTCCCTAACCTTCGAGCAACTCATTAAAGCTAAACTTTCAGATTTTGTCAACTTACAGTACACACCGCATTTCTTTAACTTCTGATAAGGCCAACCCATGATAAAACATAAAACTTGCTTGAATCTATTCAGAAAAAGTTCAAACCTGTAAAGGTAGACTGCATACACTTATAAAGCTAAAGGAGGCAAACAGAATTATAAGGTACATGTACTTCAACAAGGATTTTATCGAGGCACTATACTTGAATTGCCATTCGACTCTAAGGCACAACCCATATTTTGAATCATCACAGCCCTGTCTGCTAACTTCAAAACATATCCTGGTCATAAACTGTGAGAACGGCGAACACAAACTTCAGGTGATAGCACAGCCAAAATGTAAACAGTGTTTATAACCCAGAATTAATTCTAAAAACAAGATAACATCAAAAATACTCTCTGCCAAGAAAGTAGGCCCTGGATTTGTGCAGGTCCACTATTTTGCATCATTATGGCTGTGCTGTTTACACATCTGTGTTTATCATTTTGACTGAGCTTGTGTTCCAGCGCTAATACTATACATTTAGTACCTTGCTTGGCATTATAGAAAACATGGTTTGAATAAATACAGTTAGCTTACTACCATGCCAAGTATGCTTTCTGACACAATCTTGTATTTTCTTATACATCAAGGTATAAAACTGACATGAATCGCTTCACAATCTCTAGGGTGGGGGGGGGGGGAATGGTTTAAAGGACCAATTGCTGCACTTAAATCAGTATTTAATAACTTATAGAAAGAGAAATACCCATCCAAACGCGCATTATGTGCAGTGCAAAATGCATGCCCTTTCCCTTGGATCGGCGATGGGTTGACAAGGCAGGATAAACCACAGTCCAACTAAACCTGGACCTCCATCAAGCACTGACGTTTACGAACGCTACAGTAAACATCACTACTCCCCGCAGCATTTTGTGGAATGTATGGAACTGAATTCCACATTGCTGAGGTTTACACACCTTGCAGGAGACACGCACTGCGTTCGTGACATTGTTTGGGCACACAAGTGGGAAGCATCAGGCGATGAGCACACACGCATTGCTTTCTCGCCAGGAGAAAAAAAATAACAAATCTAACCATAACGCCTCGGGCTCTGAGAGGGAATTCATTTTTTGCGATCAGGTAGCAAAATTGACGAGCGCTAATTGTTTTTTGTTAGACAGCAGCAACAAAAACACGATCATATTTGAAAACATAATACCAATACAATGTATCCAGGGTTAAAAAAGCCTAATGGCTAAGTAATCGATCTAACACCAACGCTTCTTCATAAGATAAACGTCACGCTAACGGTGGTTCCGTGAAACATGCGTTTGTTTACAATAAACACACCCGGTGCTGTCAGTGTGTTTACGCCTGTGCAAAGGAGGGGGTAGTGGAGGGGGGTGTTTTTAGCCGTGTTGCTGTGTCAGCCATTGCAGACATAGCTAGCCAGCAAGCTCGCGTTAGTTGGATTCAGTCTGATAACCAAAACTCAGGCGCGTTTAGCCAGGGCGTCGTTCCAAGCTCGCGGCATTCGATGACTAACCAGCCAGTTAGCTGGCGCTTATCTTACGGTTGTTGACTTCGACGCTGTTTACCGAAAAATGTCACTCCCTGCGACACTGACATGTTCTCCATATTCCCCGGAGTGCTCAGACTACCACCGCTGGCAGCAGCCCGTCCCCGTTCCGGCGAGGGAGACCCTGGCCCGCGCTGCTAACGTTACTAGCCATTCTCGCTCAACATAACCCCCGCAGCACGACTCACAATACACGATCGATATTAGCCAAATATCCTTCAAATATAGAGAGATCTGGATAGCGATATACATATGCTGTCACGTTAACTGTAAGTCTACCCACCAGCTTGCTAGCCAGTGGCTACTACAAGCTAGCTAGCGAGCGAGCTAAAAACATCAGGGGGACTAACTGGCTTGTTGGCTAGCTAGGTACCAAGCTAACAGAGCTGGGCTGCTAATCAAAACAACACCATCCTCATAGCGCCAGTGTTCGCCTCGATGATTTTTAAATAAATAGTACCGACATAAAACTGCCGTAAATGCAAAATCGTCGTTTCTGTGTGATCCCTTTTAATTCTCTGAACCAGATCACAGCAGAAGCTTTTAAAACCAGAGAGCCCCCATTTTTCAACAATCGCCGTCTCCCTCTCCCTCTGTCTGTTCCTTACCTCTGGTTAGATCGAGTGGTACGTTTTCCTCCCCGCTGTCATTCCGACCTGTCAAACAGACATAACACGGGCACCGTGAACACGAAAACCGAGTTCATCGGATGCTAAAGAATTTATGGTTCGTGTATATGAAGGAGTCGAGGCCCTGGTAATGAAACAAGTGTTTCTAGCTTACCACGCATCCGAAGACTTCGGACCGGACGGCCTCGGATGCTGACCGCCATGTTTCCAGGGACATTCACAACACCGGAAACATCGGGGATTATCGCGAGAGAAAAATGTGGAGGCTAGAAGAGAGATGATTTTTGGGCATCACGCTTGCAGCAGCCTGAAGGAACTTGCAGTTGGTGACATCACAAGATGTGAGTTCAGTGGATGTGCTTCGTGCCCGAACAAATTCTACACAAAACCTTAATGTAGGCTGATGGCTTCGCTGATGCACGAAATAAAGTATTTGGCGAGGATGTACCTGATATTCTATGACACGTACGAAGAACGATTCAGCCAATTCAATAACTGCGAAATTACGTATTGTTGTCATGCCCTGTTTTCATAGCCATTATTATACCGCCCAAGGAAGTGATCGTAAAAAAATCTGCTAATGGTATAATAATTGATGCCGCACAATCTGGATTCACGAGGAAGAAACGTCACAAGTTGGTTTTGTCATATTGCCTGCGTTCTGGATGACCCATTAACAAATAGTTGTCAGTTAAAAATATTCCAAATTAATAAAGAAGGACCCTGATACTATTCAAATGAAGATGCAAATGAAGGGATGTAAATTAAATTTATCATTTCACCTTGAGAAAAGACGCTAACCACACAGATCTAAGAATCACAAGGTTCTGAAATTTTTTTTTCTTGAAAGCAATATTTTTCGAGTTGTCTTTCACCAAGATAAAATATTCCCGTCAATATGTCAAACATTGCAACAAGCACAAGCATACACACACAGACCCCAAAAGTGCCCCATAACCCCTCCCCCCACCACCCCAACCAAAGAGTCCTCCGCATCAGCCGCCGAACACACAGCACTCATTCCAAACCCTTCTCCCACACTGGAAAAGACGCACGCAAATGCTAATTAAATACAACCGAGAAGCAAGGAGAACAAAGGGGTGGCCCAGGGCTCGAAGTGCGGCGCCATTCACAAATGTAACGTGTATAAATGACTGTATTCAGATTTGAGGGAGGAGGACCCTCGGAGGGATCATCAGACATTCTCGAACGTAAGACATTGCATAATGTGTCCTATCCAATCGGGATGTGAGGGTGGAGCAGCTCCCTTCCAATTCAGCAGCGCTGAGCATAGAGGCCTGCAGTAAAGGGAGAGCCCTGGGAATCCAGTGGCAGTTTGGGAAAAAGGTTAAAAAAAAAAAAAATTGGGGGTGGAGGGGGGCGCGGAGGTGGAGGACCATGTTATTTGTGAGTTTCAAAGGCTGAACTCCAGATTTGACCAGTGCAGGTAAGAAGGCGGCTGGTTTTGTCTCACACCTGTCACAGGTAGGTTCTCTGTTCGGGAATATTTCTCACTTTGTTTTAGAGAAATGAAGCAGGCTTTGTGAAGGGCAAAAGGTGGATCATTCAAATTATGAATATAATTTTTACAGCCTAGACATTGCGCCTGATGTTTCACATGTAAACTTGATGGGACATTTGGGAGGTGACTGAGGGCATTGTGGGATTTGACCGTGTACATAGTCTCTAACTTGTAAAAACCTGAAGAAGTGGGACACATCCATTTATTTAAAAAACTATTATAGTAGGCTAATTCATGTGGGTTTCACAATTTCTTTTCCTAAATTTACATCCAAACTCATAATCATACACATTAATAAGACACAAAGAATTCTGTTATTGTTATTTTATTCTTTAATGCTGCTTTAGTTTTGTATTTGGAAAATGAGCATAAACCTATATCTTAACAACACACCTTACACATAACTACACATTCATGTTATTCATAATGGTGGCCAAACGGGTCAACCTATATTCTGACCCTCGTTTCCAGCAGAGCACTGGAGCCTAACCCAGCAGAGTACTGGAGCCTAACCCAGCAGAGTCCTGGAGCCTAACCCAGCAGAGTACTGGAGCAAACCCACGCAGACACAGGGATCACATGCAGACTCCGCTCCGAAAGGCCCAGGCCGGGATTCGTACCCCAGGACGTTCTTGCTGTGAGGCGACAGTTCTGCCCACTGCACCACACTGACATGCCGTTGTATTTTAGAAACATCAAGGAATGAAAATGTGAATCAATGCTGTCTGACTTTACCACAGGGCTTTCAAGTCTTCAGTGGCTGCAGGTATTACATGGTCAAGAGGTGGATCAAGGTGTACAAACTACAAAGGATTCCTGTGGATGTGGAATCAGCCAGACAGATTGATGGAATAATGGACACACAGAGACACTGATCTGTGTGATTCATCCCCCCATCTATGTCTACCTTGTATGAAATTAACTAAAAATAACATAAACATATAAAACACACTTCTTTGGAAGGGGTACATATGCTCAGTCATTGTCGTAGGTGCAACCTGGAAGAAATGAAGAAGAGCACATTAGAACATTGATTACTCCACAGTGTCTAATTACAATTTGCTTGTGAAAAATAAATCCCCTCCACATATTCGACTTTGTTATCAGAAAAATGTATATTCATGTAGCTCAGTGTCAGAACATACCTTCACCGACGTCATCGTAAATATCAGCGTCTCTGTTTGAGGTAAAACAGAAATTTTACAGAACAGTGAGACTCAAAAGATCAAGGCTATTGGAGGAGAGTAAGTTACATCACAAAACATCCAATATAGCATTCAGGAAAAAAACAAACTCAGTTATTAGTATGTTATCTCAACATTTACAAGGGGTCAGAAGTGTATGTACACACTTACAGTATTGATACTATACTATTTGTTTGCTCAATGTGTACATGTCATAACAATGTACATTAAAATTGTTATTTGAATTTGAATGATACAACTTGAGGATTACTTACTCAGGTATGATGTTGCCCACTGAAACGTAACCAACTGCAGGACAAAGAGAGATGAAGTTACACCATGCCTGAAACCTAACGGCATTTGGCACTTTTAAAGAGCGCTATCTGTGTGCAAACAGCAGGATGGAACTGTCCAATCATCTGTCACTCACTTTTCCCCTCCTGATTTCGGCCAATCAGCTTGTCGTTGCTGGGCTCCACGATGACATCGATCTTCTCTCCCGGCTTCAGGGGCAAGTCTTTGCTCCCCCACTTCCTCGTGGTCAACGTGGACACGATGGTCACCTGGTGGAGCACCTGGATCTCGCCATCGAACTGCTCGCAAATACAGGTCAGGGAAGGGTTAAATACATCTGAAGGAAAAATAGCTATAGCTTTGGAGTGGTCATATCTCAGATACCGTGAGATCGGTTTAACTGGTCATACATTCTGGACATTACATGCAGTAGGTAGCTGGGGAAACACACATTCTAGCTACCAATGGCCTGCTTAAGGAGGCGAATGGGCACTGATACCTACTGGAGCATACCTGTCACGGAGCACACCTGTCTCATCTGTAACCCTGTTTGATTTGACAGCATTCTTGTGTTTTTTTCCCATGACCAATGTGGCTGCCAAACATGTAACAAACTAAACTTAGCTAAACGTTTTGTATTTTTCAGCTTTGGTGTTTGTTCTTATGTACTCTTTAAAATAAAAAAGATCAAATTCTCAAGTTTCTGTTGCATGTTTTATAGGAAATATTTGTATTTTTTGTGTAAATAAGTTAGCAAATAGTGTGACCTTATAATTTATGAATGTCAGATGAAATCTTTGTTTACATAGATAGTCAGTTTTATGTTCTATTACACATAGCAAACTCATATCATGCTTGTAGTATTTTTTGGTTAACTATCTGCTAGGGCACGGAAATCAGAACAAAAATATGGGGGAGTTTTTCATGCAAAACATTTTTTACAGGGCTTGTCCATCATGATGGCTCACTGTGACAAAACTCACTTTGAACTTCTTCCTGAATTCTTTCTCCTCCTTTTCAAACTTCTTCTGTTTTTTTGGGTCTCTCTCCTCTGTCTTACATTTTGATTTCATCTGAGGGAGCCTGGGAAAAGATGCAGTCTTTAGAAGGAGGACGAACAAATCCAAGAAGAATTTTTAGCATCCAGCTGTAAGTGGCTCCTGTGGATAGTTGTCAACCCGGGCAGTATGGCAGGCGTCATTAACCCCTTTCACCTTATACAACATTAACCCCTTTCACCTTATACAACATTAAAAACATGATGCAGTGAATGACGTGACATTTACTGGCTAATTAAAAAATAAAACAGAAAGTTTCTATAGCTCGGTTTTACGAAAAGTAATCTGCAATAATATTACTATCCACTAGATGTCACTAGATCCACTAGAAACATCGAGAATAACCAAATGTTACGGGTGGTGAATACAGAATTTAAAGACAATTGTATGTCAAAATATTGTTACATTATGAAAATATTTTTGAATGCACAGTGAGACTACTAAATTAATCAAAAACAAAACTCGTATTGGAGTATTATTTTGAGACAAATTAATTAAGGAATAATTAAGAAATAATATCAATTATGTCATTCAATTTTTGATATTACATTTCTGTAATATGTACTTGACCTCATGTGATGTTTTCCACATCATGCACTGCTCCTCCACACTAGACAGTCATGGACTAAATGACCTCAGAGATAGTCTAGGAGCTCCAGACTAGCTTGGTGTCAGACGAGAGCACTTTTCTTCTGAGACAAAGTCAGCTCCAGTAGTCTGACGAAGCACCCAAAAAATGCTGCTTTTACCGAGCTTTCACCACAACGTTATGCCACTTCTGGTGGTATGAAACTTCTCCAGTGACAGTGACACAGAATGACGTACTTGCTGATAATTGGGGGCGGAGGGAACCCTTCAGAGTCCACGTCATCGTAAATGTCATCAGCTGCTGGGATTTGAGAAAGTTAGAACAAAAAGGAGTATTTCAAGGACATGGTAAACTTTAGTCAGATTCGCCTCCCTGTATTGGGAGATAATGTTATAACAAGAATATTCCCCAAACAGCACACATTAATTTATGTCCTCTATAGGGGCCATGAGTCTTTGGTCTACCTCCTAAGACTTAGCTTTTCTCATTATGCTAATTATTATTTACAATGCAGTAAAATATGGACAAGCAAAAAAATTTTATCAACAAATAATACTATTAGCACATTACAAAGACAATCGGTGAACAATTATGACTCACCTGGTAAAGTGCCCAGAGCTGGAGGAGGAGGAGGAATAGCGGGAGAAGATGACCGCAGTCTGAACATTTCAGACAAACACGATCAGTTTTGCTATTATTTCTAATCAAATTATCACAATAAATAAGTGCATATTTATTAAATGAAGTAAATACCAGCCTTGTATAGCATTTGAGAGGATGAGGCATTTAAAAGGGAGAACCCCCACCCTTTTTAAACATGCAGATAAATAAAATTTCTGCCATAAAAATCTATCTATCACAGGGCACACCCCATTCACACACTCATAACTATGGGCAATTTAGAGTCTTCAATGACCCTAGCCTGTATGTCTTTGGACTGTGGGAGGAAACCGGAGTACCCGGAGGAAACCCACGCCGACACAGGGAGAACGTGCAAGCTCCACACAGAAAGGCCCTGGGATTCAAACCTGCAACCTTCTTGCTGTGAGGTGGCAGTGCTACCCACTGCACCCCCAATGCCGTCCTCTTGAGAATCATGCAGATGCTTAAGCAACACAGATGCTACAACACAGCATATTGCATTTAGATATAGTATTATTAAACTCTCACCTTTGGTTTGGGTCCTCGACATCATCATAGATGTCAGGGTCTTCCTCTGGCATCGCAGATATAGCGGTAAGAAAAGGGAAGAGCGGTTTTTTTCACATCCGATGTGTATGTTCTCGCTTCCCCATCTCATTCACCCAAGGCCCAAATTCATCGTATTTCCCTCTCTGCCTTTCTAAGAGGCTTCACGATAAGTGCTTTTCAGCTGGACAAAAGGAAGCCATACTGCTTCGGAATAAGACTGGAAATGGCTCTGATTCTTAAGCTGTAAAGAGCAGTCATAATGAAATTAAAGACCTTACCTGCTTGACATTTAAGGCCACTGAAACACAGAGACACAAGGTTCAATACAGACAAAAAAAACAAGCAGCTTGCAGAGCTTATAATATATATATACGTACATCCGGATATTTACAAGGAACTCAGGCTCAGTACAATATTAGTTTCCTGGTTCCTGAAACCCTACTTACACCCTCACACCCGCAGGCCCAGTTCCCCAAACACCGCCACCTGCATAAAGCGCAGACAATCACCAGTGCACTTCACTGGTGCCAGCAATATTAGCATCCAGAGTATTAAAAATGTGACCTGCGTGCTGTTTCCATAGTGATTAATGACCCCTGTATTATAACGGAACCTAGAATCCCGTCCTCAAGGTTCAGGGTCTACAAGCGCATTTCTTGTTCTTCACCTTCCCCCCTCCCACCCCCTGCCCTCCAGGTACGCTCCCACCGCCCGCCCACCCGTTCTCCAGGTCCCCTCACCTGTTGAAGTCGTCCAGGACGCCCACGTCGTCATACACCTCCAGGCTTTCCTTCGCTGTACCTGGGCGTGGCCCCCCCTGTTTCTCCCGTTTCAGGTGTTCGTAGTCTACCTCTACTGATTCAGCCTTCACATAGCCGTCTGAAACACACACAGGTGAGGCATCACACAGCCGTCTGAAACACACACAGGTGAGGCTTCACACAGCCGTCTGAAACACACACAGGTGAGGGTGAGGCTTCACACAGCCGTCTGAAACACACACAGGTGAGGCATCACACAGCCGTCTGAAACACACACAGGTGAGGGTGAGGCTTCACACAGCTGTCTGAAACACACACAGGTGACGCTTCACATAGCCGTCTGAAACACACACAGGTGAGGGTGAGGCTTCACATAGCCGTCTGAAACACACACAGGCGTACATAAAAAATTATTCACCGTGTTAATATCCATCCATCATCTATACCCGCTTATCCTGAGCAGGGTCACAGGGGTGCTGGAGACTGTGTTAATAGTGGAATCAATTTATCAATTCATAAAGGTGCCTTTATTAGAAGAAGTAAGAGACACTGCTTACAGGATCCGTCCTGTGTTCTGCCCAGCCAGCGGCCGGCAGGGTTGTCCAAAACACGGACGATTTCGACGAGTTCGCCTCGCTTCATGGCCAGGTCGTTCTTTCCCCCTTTGCAGTCCACCCGGACCTTCACCCTGTGAATCACCTGGATTGGTCCTGAGAGCTGAGACACAGACACAGATAAAATAAATCAGCGCTCAAACTCATACAGACACCCCGAAAATTACTGTACAAATGACTGCGATTACAACAATCGCATGGACTAAAGAAAGTGGCCTGCTGCACTGGTATTAATTAACAATATGATGAGGGTTATCCTATCCCCTTTCCCCTAAATTGTGTCCCTTCTTGCAAACTTGTACCATGTTCCCATCTGGCTCACCTTAAATCTCTTCCTGACCTCCAGTTCTTTCTTCTTTTGTTCTTTTTGCTCTTTCTTCTCCTGCTCTAGGCGTTTCTTCTCTTCCTTCGACAGATTCTTGGTATTTTCTGTAGCCTCTGCTGAAGCCCTGGATCGGGGACATTTGTGGCCGACATGTTCACAGCGTGGGAGTTAAAAGCATGATGTGCTGTCTGTCTGTCTGACATGACATCTGTAACGGGAACTACGATATTTCATCTCTCACCATCTTTCCTCCAAGTCCTCGTACATCTCCCCGTCACTCTCAGTGTCCTTCTGAAACGAGAGGAAACCAATGGCTGACATGTAGCACTTTCATTTAGACGAAAACACTGCAGGCTACGATTATAAATACATCCCTACAAAAACTTGCTTTTTTTAGTTCTACATTCTGTGATCATTAATGATACATTTTGTGCTTATTGGAAGTTTTGAATTTACTTACTACTGATAATACCACTCTAATAACTGGCACCAGTTATTGTCGTGAAGAAGTACATTCTAAAAATGGGACTTTAACAAGAAAGTCAAATTAGCTATTTTCGTCTTGGTCACACCACTGTGGCACACGAACATTAATACACACAATATGAGCACACAAAAGGTGAAATAAAAGAAATATTTCCAATCAAAAATAATGTTTTTTGCTAAAAATGAATTACCTCCATTTTCTGTGCAGGGTGCTCTGAAAAGGGGAGACAAGAGGTGCGATGAGTCGCCATCGAAGCGAGAGACACATTTAACGGGTTTCAGAGGCGTCACTACGGGGGTGCGGGGGGTGCGGACCGCACCGGGTGACACCATCAGAGGGCGGTGACATCGAAATGACTGGCAATACATTTTTTGTGCAGTGTTTTGTGTAGCCGCGAGTTGAAACAGCTAATTTGTCCGATGCAGTTTACTGCCGGTTGATTTAATTAGCGGTATTAATGTGATGAGAAGCGCTTTGTCGTTTGAATGCATAACACGCAATACCTTTCGCCCACACCCGCCAGCACCGCACCCCCCAGTCAACAACATCCAACAGCACCCCCCTCCCCCCAGTCAACAACATCCAACAGCACCCGCCATCGACAACATCGGGTGACACCAACGGTCGACTCGACCGCACCGAGTGTCTCCAGCCCTAGTGACGCCACTGACAGGTTTTACTCATGTAGTTCAGTAGTTTTTTAGTCAGGGTGGAGTCCTGAACTATTTAAGAAGGCAATAATCGAAACCATTTCCAAATGTGGTAATATCAATTTAGTAAAAATTAGTAGCTTTTTATTACATTTTATTTCATAATTTATTAAAAACATTTTAACCCTCCTATTATGTTTGGGGTCAATTTGACCCCGTTCAATGTTTACTGTCTCTAGAAATATGGTTACCATACTTTTTTCAGCTAGATATTTCATGACTTTTCCTAACTTTATGGGGAAAACATGGCAAACATGAAATTAACTGAAAAAAATACTTTCAATGTCCTGTACACATGTTGTACGCATCGGTGTTGTTGGGGTCATTTTGACCCCTAGCTTAATTGTTATATAAAACCATCATTTTGATCTTGTTTTTGTTGTGTTGGCTAAGGGCACTTTCACATTAATTTGTGTGTGTGTGTGTGTGTGTGAGAGAGAGAGAGAGAGAGAGAGAGAGAGAGAGCATGTGTGTGTGTGTGTGCGTGCGTGCGCGTGTGAGGAGGAAACATATTTACCACAAGATCTCTGATCATTCTCGCAACATGGGGGCGGGGGCAAACTTATAATAGGGCTGCACACACAGCCCTCTAAACCATTTCTCTTTGCATTTGTGCCTCAACTAAAGATTTTGAAAATGACCACCAGACAGAGGCGTATATTTTCTGCCACTGAGGTTCTGTCGCAGATCTTGGAGGGTGAAAGTGATTTAGATGAGGATATGTCTGAGACTGAGGATAATGTTGAGGAGGACCCTGACTATATGGCATCCTCCTCCTCTGATGATGAGAATTAAGCCTTTGAGATACCACATTCTGACCCTCCTTTTGTTTCTCAACCACCAATAAACCGTCCAGTCATCTCTCAACCACCAAAAGACCCTCCTGTCATCTCTCAACCACCAAGAAACCTTCCTGTCGCCTCTCAACCACCAAGAAACCTTCCTGTCATCTCTCAACCATGTTCATCTTTTATCAAAATTCAATTCTGGTGATTAATTTACTTTTTATTGGTGTTTCTTCATTATTGAATAACTGTCATATGTTACTTATTGATGTTCTGAAGTGTTTTCTGAACCTAAACATTTGAAATGTTTGACATTTTAAATATTTTTTCCTGGGGTCAAATTGACCGCGAACATAAAATGTTACTATGCTTGATATTTTATTGCCAAATGTTATTTTTCTTTTTTAATGAGCACTTAATACCAACATAAAGCCCTGCAAACACCAAAACATACTTTGTTTTCCATTTTAGGTCAATAATTGAGATTGTACAGTTATTTGCATATTTCACAATAGTCATATAAAATCAATACTTTATGTATAAGGGGAGGATGGGGGGAGTCATGTTTTATTTACTGGGCTATTAAGATGGTCAGTAGAAAGTAGCTGAGAGAGAAACTTGGGTAACACTTTCAGTTACAATTATTTTCTGCAGGTTTATATTGCTGGGGTCAAACTGACCCCAAACATAAAAGTTGTTAGTTAATTTGAACATAATAGGAGGGTTAACTTGCTTTTATCAGCAAAGAGCCCAACGTGAGACAGTCAGGTGGACGTACCTCCAGGTAAGGGCGGAGGGTGATCCAGCTCTCCCACATCATCGTAGTCCTGGTCCACGACAGGGAGGGCTCTGTGCGGTAACAGACAGTGTGTGTGTGTGTGTGTGTGTGTGATGAAATACACTTTGGGTATTTACAGATGTTCCTGATGATCTGCCAGCTGAGGCTAGTTTGGACACACTGCTAGGGGTACAATTCTACCAGATTTTTTGCTAAAATATTGGGGCAGTGACACAATTTTTATTGTTTTGGCTCTGTACTCTAGCACATTGCACATAAAACTACGAATATGAGGTTATTCTGTCCCAATACTTTTACTGCATTTTACTGTGTTTCCAATGAGATTTATGCTTCTTTGTGCGTATGTATTTTTATCATTGGCGCATTAATGTGGACGGTCTCTCACCTGGCTTCAGAGCTTTGATGAGAGAGGCTTCGGCACAGGGGACTGGGGGGCACGGGCGGTGGCACAAGGTTGCCATGAGGTGAGGCAGGAAGTGGGAGAGGTCTTCCTTGTTTTATCCTAGGACCTTAACAGAAATAAATACACACATAGGGCCAGTTTCGCAGACACAGATTAAGCCAAGTCCTGAGATTCTCCATACAAAACCCATCTTAGACCAGGACTTAAACTTAATCTGCGCCTGAGAAACCGGCCCACAGACACATAATACCACAATATGACTCAATAATTTTATATTTTACAACACTTGGAAGTATAATTACATTTATAGACTTCACTGACATGGGTGGCTTGTCTTCACCTATTCCCTTTAAACACTGAGGACGCACCAAGCAGAGAGAAGTCTTACCAGGTAAGAGCTACTTCCAGGATTACAGCAGCATTACTTCATTATTATTGCTCAGAAATGGAGGTGACTTACCATCATGCACACTCTCTATTCCCTTCTGGAACTTTCCCAGGCTGACACTGGGCGGCCTGCCTGGTTTGGGAGGTGGGCTCCCCAGCACAAAACTCCCAGGCAGAGGCTTCTTTTTTGGGGCAGCAGGGTCGCTGGCCTCCTCCTTCTCGGACGTGGTCGGCAGCAGCCTCTTCACAAGGGCGTGGTTCTTAGCTGCGAGAGGCCTCGGGGCTGATGCAGGTTGCGGGGTCAGAGGATTGTGGGATCTAAGGGGCGTCACGCCTGCTTCGCTGCCGTCCTTGTTAAACGCGGTCTGAGCGCCACGCACACCCGAAAACCTCACGCCCGCCCCGGGATGCACTTTCACTCCAGCAGGGCCCCCTGCTCCCCCTTTGGACTGTCCCGTCGCAGGAAAGCCCTTCTGTTTGTGTAAAAAGGGGGGTTTGGTGGGAGCTGGGTCATTGTCGCCCTCACCCTCCCCGCGTCTGGAGCCGTCGCTGGCGGAGGGGAGCTTGGCGAAGGACGGGTGCGGTTTGGGAGCGGGCTGCTTGGTGTCCAGCGAGATGAGCTCGGCGGAGAGCTTCTTCACCAGGAGGTGCGGTCTGCACCCCTCTGGTGGCTCCAGGGGTTTGGGTTTGAGGGGCAGCTGCGAGCTGAACGGGGGGCCGCGGTCCGGGCCGGCGTTCTCAAACCTGCTGGCGAGGGCTTTGGTTTTGGGGACCCCCTGCTCGCCGCCCTCCCCGGGGGGGCTGCTCTTGTTGACGCCGCTCTTCGGGACATCAGACGCGGGATTCGGGGTGCCGGAGGCCGCGCCTCCTGACAGCTTGCTCTCCAGAACGCCTCTCCTGGCCTGCAGGAAGGACCCGGGGGACCCGGAGGACCCGGAGGACGGGGCGGCGGACTGCGGGACGGGGCGCAGGGCCAAATTGGCGCGCCCCTTGCTCATCTCCTCCGCCAATCTCATTCCTGGGCTGAAGCGCGCCATGGCAACCTTCACATCCGCCGGCCACCCATGAGCAGCGAGCGAGAGAGAGTGAAACAGAGGATGAGGAAGAGGGAATATTTGTATGTGAGGGCAAGAGGGTGTGTCCACCAGAGTTTTGCTTCGTATAATGCATCAGCATTCATTTCGGGTGCACACACAGGCGTTAAACAGGAACTTCCTACCTTTTTCTTTGATGATCGCTATCTCTCTGGTCCAATCACAGACAGGCAAACCGTGCCTCACTGAAGCAGCCTCATATGGGGTCAGTACTGCGGCAGCCTCTTAATCACACCACTGCCGCAAGAACAATGCACACACAGGAAACGTACACACAAAAATACCATTTCTCAACAGGAAGGCGTACGTCATGTTTCGCACAAGGCTTCAAATTTCCATGAGCAGATAAAGCACATATTATTCTGTGAACGGGTTTAACAAACCCCACAGAAAAGGTCTTTTTCAGGCACGTTTGTTGTAACTTTCGCATTTAACTGAAAGCAGTAAGCAAAGAGAAGGTATGCGAGGCAGCAGTACATTCAGCAGTATGTTTTTAATGCAAGCTCACATACCCGACACCTACAAGGTCAAGGACATTAACCAATGCATTTAAGGTCAACGATGTTAACAGCCAACACCGTGTACTTCACTGTATAGGCTGGCAATAGCACAAAGCAGTTTATTCTCCACGATTACATGATAAAATACTTATCTGTAGAAATCCAGCGATATACATACCTCTCCTATCTGCACTTGGGGGATGGCACAGGTAACACTCGCACTAAAAAGAGGTGGAAGTTTGGGGGGGGGGGGGGGGGGGGGGGGGGGGGGGGGGGGGGGGGTGGGGGTTTGGGGGTACTGCTGCTCCACTCTGGCAAATTTAGCTGAAATACTTCAGAAAAGCACCAGCACATTCTTTAATTTACTTTTGCACAAATGGACTGCACCTGTGAAAAGACTTCTATGTTTCTCTGGGGAACACCAATCTGCTCAACACCCGCGAATATATGACATGCACCCCATTTCTCAATATTCAAAAAATATTAATTTTGAGGTCATTTAAAATTAATCAGACTCATCAGGTTTTGTCATGAGCCTGAATGTAGGTAGAAATCCAGGCTGAAAATACTTGGCACTAGAAGTAATACTGGTTGACCAGAAGGGGGCAGCATTGTCACCAACAGCCCACCAATACTGACCATCGCGCAAACAGGATGTGGCGCTTCAGGCGAAACCATCTTTTACAAATGAAACTACACTGATGTCCCAGCTCACCGCGAACATTAAAATAACACAGTACTCGTGAAAAGGGGGGATCTTTCATAATCTGGCAAACTTCAGTCCGTTCTTCCAGTCATTCTCCATTTCAATTGTGCAGTGAACACATCCCTTTCTACCTTAACTGCTGAATGTTGCATTATCTGATGCAAAATAGATGCTGTACTTTCCTGCAAATTAGTAGTGGTTGAAGTGAGTGATGGGACATTTTAACAAGCAGTCAAAATCAATAATAACCTAATAATCTGTTTGAGTTCTGTCTGACCCATATATTGGAAAAGTGTATCAATATCTTTATTTAAGACATTTCATTTCAAATTCCATTTCTGCAAGGACAGCATTAAACACAAACCTAAAATCTCACATTGTAGAGTGGCTGTCACTGAAACTGCTCGATTCCCTTTTAAACAGTGCCAACCATTTACAAATCTCCCCTTTGTTTGGTCCATACACTTGCTCAAACATACCACTTTACCACTTTTTCAGGGTTTATTTTGAAATATATTAAGACATTTTTCAAAATCTTTACAATTACATTTATGCTTCAAACAGACACACAGATGACATCAAAGAACTGTGAGGTAAAACTAGGCCTTCAGAGAAAGGTGTTCAATAAATATTCAGTATTCATATCTGTCAACACCCAAGCACCACCCTCATGTGGTGCTGTGATTGGTCGATTCCCTGACTGACAGGAGCGTCTCAATGTCCTGGATGGCTTTAGAGGTCCTCTGCAGTGCCTCGGCGATGCTGTTCTCGTTCACCACAGCGGAGTCCATTCCGGGGTTCCCCTGAGAGGTAACCTCTTGGAACCCACAGCTAGAACCCGGGGAACCCGTGGAACCCCCCGGAGCCTTCAGGAGCCCGCTGTGTTCCAACAAGACTGGGGGAACCCGTTAAAGAAAGCAGCGACCAAAATCTCCTCCTCCTTCACATGTCAAGCACCAGAAAGGATACAGTTAAACCTTTTGATCTTCTCCAGTTCTGCAACAACGGACCTAGGTCAAAAACAAAAAGACTTAAACACAAAAAAAAATTCAATTGTATTAATCTACTTAAATAATCCACAAAATCTGTGGTTCTCCACCCTGGTCCTAGAGTACCCCTGTGTATGCTGGTTTTTGGCTGGAACCTGACCCAGCGTACACAGGGGTCCTCCAGGACCAGGGCTGAACACCGCTGCACTAAGTCACTCTGACGGACTGACGGTCTCTCTTCTCACCAGCCCAGTCCGGGGTTAGAGGGCGGGACTTCACCGCGGGCTTCCTGGTTGGTCAGAGCGGCTTCCCCCTCCACCCACCGGCTCCACTGCACCGCGGCCGACACGTACCTGCCGGGGAGACAGACAGGACGCTACGCTCGCCACCGCTCACGCCGCCATTACACTCTGCTCTGGGTAGGATAGCACATAGTGACCCTCTCCAGCCTCTACCTGCTGTAGGGCCCAGGTGTCTGCACCTGCAGGAGCTGACGGTGTCCGTCGGGGAGGATGAGCTGGCACCAGCCGCACGGCTGCCGTAGGCCACTGGGGGGCGCCAACGTCCCGTCTGCCCCCTGAAATAGCAACCAGACCAGCGGACACAAAAGAGCAGCTAGCTTACAATTCAATAAACGCTTGGTAAATCCAGCACGTTACAGCAATTCCAGAGATCTTCGTTCTTGGTCCTGGAGGGCGCAGGATCGGTTGGTGTTTGTTTTCGCCTCAATATCAGCAACCAATTCAGACCCAAGACACCAGGGGAGGTGAGCCAACCGTAATCGGCCGTTTTAATTGATCCGTTAAGTACTGAGCAAAACAAAAACGAGCAGACCCTGGTGTATTTCCGTACCTGCGCAGGTGTGCTGGTGTTGAAGTTCCACAGCATCTGCAGAGTGACCCCGTCCAGGAAGGTCACGTGGACCCTGCCGTCAGAAAAGGCCCGGAAGAGTCCGGAACCCGCGACGCGAGCTTCCCGGATCAGAACCGAGGAGTCTGCCGAGCTGCTCTCCTGCAGAGGGAGGAGCCTGTTACACACGTCACCCTAAACCCCTCCCCTCTGTCAGGGACACGTCACCCTAAACCCCTCCCCCTGTCAGTGACACGTCACCCTAAACCCCTCCCCCTATCAGCGACACGTCACCCTAAACCCCTCCCCCTGTCAGTGACACGTCACCCTAAACCCCTCCCCCGTCAGTGACACGTCACCCTAAACCCCTCCCCCTGACAGACAAACAGAGAGAGTCTGCCCTGAACCCCCAGTTACGCAGTTCTGGGTGTTTCTTTGTCTGGGTTTTTGCACTAACAGGCGAATCTGACACGGCCTGATGAGTCTGTTAAAGTGTGATGGAGCTGGAAGCTTCCCGCAGTAAGACTCGCTCACTCACACACTCAGTCACACACTCAGTCACACACTCAGTCAGACACTCGCTCACTCACACACTCACTCACACACTCAGTCACACACTCAGTCACACACTCAGTCACTCACACGTTCGCTGTATGCTCACCTGTCTCCAGCAGCAGTGGGTGTCGGGGAGCTTCAGAGAAACTCTGGCCTGGTTGTAGCACTTCAGGATCCTGTCATAAAGACGTCCAGTCAAGATCATAAAACAGTTATGACGCCATAACTCTCACCCTTAGCATTAATAAACACTCGTCTGAGGAGCCCCTTTGGATAGGAGGTCCCTGTTGCCATGGGTTACCACAGAGCTCACGCCTAACCCTAACCCTGAGGAACGTCTCACCTGTTGGCACGGGTTACCACTGAGCTCACGCCTAACCCTAACCCTGAGGAACGTCTCACCTGTTGGCACGGGTTACCACTGAGCTCACGCCTAACCCTAACCCTGAGGAACGTCTCACCTGTTGGCACGGGTTACCACGGAGCTCACGGAGTACGCCTGACCGGGAACATCCGGGGGGAGGCTGTTCACACAGTATCTTTTCTCTTCATTCTGTGTGAGGAGTGTAAGACACGCATGTCAGGTCAATTGGGAACCGACTGTTAAAGATCCAGTCTTCTGAATCTCTCAGTGTAGTACCTGCCCGAATGCAAGCCTCGCGGTGTAATGTGTGAAGTAGTTTGCTACGGCTCCATTGGACCGGATGACCGAGCCATCGCCTGGGCTGGCCTCCATGATGGCCACTGCCCCACTGATGAGTCTAGAACAGGAGAGAGGAAGAGACACTCAGCAGAACTGCAAACACAAAGGGAAATATAAGCCGTTAAAAGGACCACAAGATACAGGCATTAACTGGGGTATATGCAAATTCTTGCATAAGAAATTATAAATAAAGAAATACAAATAAATAAATAAATAAAAACAGTATTTGAAGATATACACATTTTGAAAAATTCCAAGTCAAGTTGGAAAAGTGAAATTGGGGAGAAAAAAGAAATAGATAAAACCTACCGGTAAACAATCCCTTGGCGCCACAGAACTTTGACCAGCTCAGTCCTCAGGCCTTGCTCCAGGCCTTCTTCACTTCTCTGGGTCGAGTCCCTGAAGTTCCACCTAAATGTGAACCAGTGAATTACAGCCACGTGTCCGATAACGCCTGCGTAAGCTGCAGCGTTATACAGAGTACCAGCTGGAGCATTCAGTCTACTAGGTGTGTGTGTGTGTGTGTGCGTGCGTGCACGTGCGTGCAGACTGAAGCATGTGTGTGTGTGTGTGTGTGTGTGCACGTGCGTGCAGACTGAAGCATGTGTGAGTGTGTGTAGTCAGACCTGTGCTGATGGGGAGTGTGTGTGTGTGTGTGTGAGTGTGTGTGGTCAGACCTGTGCTGATGGGGAGTGTGTGTGTGTGTGTGTGAGTGTGTGTGGTCAGACCTGTGCTGATGGGGAGTGGGACATGTGAGTGGGAGAGCTTCTGGCAGGTGGCTCCTCTCCCCCCTGGACCGGCTCTCTGCTGCTGACCGACCTGGAGCTCCCTCTGCCCCCCCCGGTCCCGCTGTGGCCCCCACCATTCGCTCTGCCCCCGCTCCCTCTGCTCCAGCCTGCACACCGGGACCTCCCTGCTGCGCATCCCACAGGCCCAGTGCTAAAGACAGGGGGTACCTCCAAAAAGGAGGGGGACAGGCACAAGAATGCAGCTGCACCACCCGGGTGTAGAGGTGCTCCTCTCCAGGCAGGGAGAGGGGGGACTTCTGCCCCTTTTCTTTAGCTCCAGACCCCCCCGCTGCCCCACCTGTGGTCTGCTGTGAGCGCAGGACCCCTGCAGCAGACCTGTCCTGGGCTTCCACACGCTGTGACCCGGGCTTGAGCTCAGGGTCCTGACTGACAGGCCGGGGGACCTCAGGTTGACTCGTCCGGCACAGGAACTCCGCGGAGAACTCCTCCCCGGAGGAGGACAGCAGGAGGCTGGCATTCCCATCCACGGAAGAGACGATCACCTCGCCGTTCGACCCAAACTCCAATCCGCAGGAGCTTGAAGAAGGCCACTCGATCTCCGAAATATCAGTGAAGTAATGCTGTGAAAGAAAGGCAAGATGGAAGTCATTTTTGCCATTAAATCAGCAAACAAGATGCATCAACAGAACGAATGAAGCAGGACTCTAAATGACAAGCAGGTGTTTACAGATTAACTTCAAGCACGGGAATAAGTGATGGTGGTAGCCATCTTTACCATTCTGCAGTCCACTGGGATGAGCTCTTTGGGGAGGTATGGTCTTGCAGCAAACCTGTTTCTGAACTCCAAAGCCTGCACTATTAGCTCCTATGAACAAGAAACCACATTTCATAAGTTGCCCCCATGTCACATAAAAAACTACTTGCATACTTATGAACAAGGACATAAACGTCAAACTATTCAAAAAAACAAAACAACTAAGTTACCAATTAGCTTTAGGTAACGTCTTTCAGTAACTTCAATTGTACTATAAACATAAATTCTTATCTAGAGCGACATACAAATTTACTGCATGTGTCCATTTCAGAAATACTCTTGAAAAAAAAAAAACACTTTTTCTGACTTCACAACATATACAGAAACTGTCATTGTTAACATTGATCACAACTCGCAAGTACACCTGGATGACAGCTATGTTTATATGCTTCCTGGCGACATGGCCGTGCTGTTGTTGAAAACCCAATACTTCAAACTCGCTGATAATTAACGTACAATGGCGTTCATATGTCCCAGCAATGCCATCCCACTAAATAAACTTAAACGTTTAGTCACTTACTCTGTGGGCACTGGTGACGAAACGTGTTCTCTGCCTGACTTTTTCACTCGGCAGTAGTGGGTGGGCTGAAGGTGGAACGGTTTTCTCCAGCAAGAACTCAGAACCACACGGAGAGAGTTGCAAACACGACCCATCGCCGTAGCGCACCTCTACGGAATCGTCCTCATACATAACCATCATGCTGACGACAACCATGTTTGTGCAAGGTAACAGGCTAGCCTGTCTAGCTAATACACTGCTTCGTCAACAAGTCATAAATTCAGCTACAAATAGTTAAGTAGTTGTTCAGTGAAGCAACAACAAGCAAGCACTAATGCATTCTTCTGTCAAACTTCCCGGTTCCGGAATGACGAAACAAACTGCGATTTCATTGGATAGGCATGGAGTAAGCCTGCCTGCTATTCGCTGAGAAGAAAATGAAGTCGTTCGTCAGTTGTTTTTTAACGACTGAAGCTGGAATTGGCATCATTTCCCAAGATTCCATTTGCTCTCTGAACAAAGGGTCCTCATTTCAAATGATTGTAGTAGGTACCTTTAAGTGTATAACAGAAATAAAGAAATTACGACAACTTTAACTAGTTATGCTGTCAAACCCCCCTACCGTGTGCATTGAAAACCGCTACGTTGCATGCTAATTACTCACAGGGCGTTGTTTGTAAATTCGACTCATTTTTCATATGTACATTCATATTGGAATCTCGAATGTAATTACATGATAATTAACATGTGGAAGATTTCAAATATGAATGGGATACCCTTTTTTGCAACAGTGCTACAACAGAAAATAGAGCCATCCACCAGCTAAACGCCACATACACTTGGATATTCTGGAACAGTTCATAACAGCTGGCTACAAATAACTAATCAACCCGGCAGCACATGCACCAATCTGCAAAACAAAAACGCAATCTCACAACATTTTGGTACTCTTTTTACAAAGGATTTATTGCAGCCAAACAACGCTGTACATTTATTTACATCAACATACATAAATAAAACAGTCTTTTTGTGTGGGATCAGTTTGTGCCAGAATTTACTGTTGACATACCCAAAGATACAGAGCACGGTGTTCCACTCAAAGCGTGCTTTTGAAGTACCTCCGTGTTCATGGGCATCAGTTTAAAGGCCATCCAGATGAGATCCAGATCGGTGAATCCCTTCTGAACAGACATCCACAGACGAGCAGTAAGCGATCAGAGAGTCTGAGGCCACAGACAAAATGAGCATCACGAACAGGATTTGGCTTTTGGTTTAACCCTCAGCCCAGTGGTTCTCAAACTCAGTCCTGCGGTAGCGACACTGTGTATGCTGGCTTTCGTTCCAACCACAAATGCAGCCCTGAATTTTAACAAACGGTTTAATTTTTTCTTAATTATGTGATTTTCATGTTTAGAGGGATTATTTTTCCTCTTACACCACATTATGTAGTAAGTAGCCATGAAGTATGCCATGAAGAATGTAAACCCAATGTTCACAATGTGCTTATTATGCTACACCGCAAACAATGACATAAAAAGAGGTAACAGGAAATTTAAACGTTTTAGACTGAGGTGCATCGATAGGCCCCTAATTAGGGTACTGATCACATGTTTAAGTTCTTTCATAATTTTCCCCCCATAAACTCATTAATACAACACAGGTTTGGCTTGTTATTTGTCTTTGAATGCTTCATCATCTACAAACGCAATTAATTTTCGTGACCATGTGTCAACGCTGTCACCAATTAGGAGCCCCAGTCAACTTAATCAGACAAAACATTTTTACCTCTCTTTAATGTCACTGTCTGGAATAGAACCATTAATATGGGACTATTATTCTTCGTGGCATGCATCGCTATTTCTGGCATCACGTGACCTAAGAGGGTAAAGTAATCCCTCTACACATGAAAATTTGTGTAATTTAAAAACTTGCGGTTGGAATAAAAACCAGCACACACAGTGTACCCCAGGACTGAGTGTGAAACACACGGCTTTAGCCCTTAGCTCAAGGCCAGCGGCTGCCCTGAATAGATCGTATAACATCGCACCTAATTTCATAACAAAACGATCCTAGTCTAAATACACCTGTGTTAACTTGACACACTTGCATGAAACAAACTTTGTTAGCATGACAAACGAACCAATCATGAATGCACAGTGCAATTCCAGTGACTTAGAGCACAAAACTAAGGAACGAGCAGAGCAGACACAGAGGCGATGCACAACAGACAGGAGTCAGTGCCTTCTTCCTGCTGCACTCTGTAGCCAAAATTGATGTGTCGGTTTAACAGTTTTGCATCTAGCGAGCCAATCAAAACGAACAATTACGAGTCCTCCACTGTCCAGTACCTTTTAGAACGTTAAAAATCCACACGTCCCAAACATGCACAGGTAAAATAATTCAGGAAGACGAGAGGATAAATGCGAAAAAGAGGCAAAAAAAAAAACAAACAAAAAAAACAATAACCAACTTCAAACTTCAAATTTAAAACTGTGAACTGCGGGTTTATTTTAAGAGGTGCGACAACCGCCCTGTCACTGAGCTGCATCCCTCCTCCGAACAATTTAACAACTCAAACGAAAGAGCAGGAGGTTCATAAGCACACACGCTTTAAAGCTTCGCTAAAACACATCTCTCGATTTACTGATACTGCCATTCATCCTTCCACTGGCCGAGCGCACCAGCCGCTGCCCTCTATCGCGGTTTCCTTTTCTGCTCCGACTCCAGGCAGAACTTCTCATATGCTTCTGCGATCTCAGGGTCCATCTCATCCGGAGAGTCATAGTATCTGCAAACACAAAATGCAAGATTTTCTAAATACTGAGTAAAATATCGAATTGTAAAAAAAAAAAAAAAAAGAAGTTGAAGCAATGCCAGTGTGTTTGAAGGGCCAACAAAAAAAGCACATCTGTTATGGTATCAGTAAATATCTGGCTTTTCTAAATCAAGTAATGGGGAGGATTTGTCGATACAACTTAACTAATGTGGAGACAACTCATTATTACCAATCCAAGCCAGTTTGCTGGTGAATAAACTCCCTCTGCTGGAAAAACATGGTAATTTCATCCAACAGGTTACATATCCCTCCCCAGATGGTTATTCCTAAACAGGGGTGGCTAACTCCATTCCAGCAGGGTGGACGTGTAGACAGGTTTTTGTTGTCAGAATCACACGGGTGAAATTAGCCAATTATCTGAAAACGCTTACGCCGGTTTGGCCATAGCTCAGACCACAATTAGAGGGTTCATGTTGGGACACAGAAACTTCAGCTGTTATTCATGAACTAAAATATTGATTACTCAATGTTGGTAGCACTATGTAAGTAAAGATAGCAGAGGGCAGACGTTTGCGTGAAATCCAGGAACAGATGCAGCCCTCCTCGCCCACCCCAGGCTTAAAACCACACACATTATCCAGGGATCAGTTCTGAAACCAGTAATAGGGGTCCGCACCCATTTCCCCTTCCTGTTTTTCAAGGAGTATACTGAACTGCGGACATTTCTACCAAACTACATTTTGCATGACAGGACACACATTACAGCAGGAGGCACATTACAGCATGCATCTTCACTGTCAGCTCATCAGCCCAGGACTATGGAAATAGCACCTATGCAGTGAAATACTGAGCCAGTGGTCAGAACGTTCTGGAAATTGTAGAAGCTAAGGGATGGGTGGGAGGAGTTAAGCCCTGCTAAGCCACTTTTCGAGGCCACTTGCTGACTAATCCCAAATGGGACCCAGGCCCCGCCTGTGACCATTGTGTGCTGGAGAATTAGACTAACCCAGCCCAGAGGGCCCCAAGAGCTGACCCCGCGACCCTACTGTGACCTCACACCATGTGACCTCACCGCCCCGCTTCCAGAGCACCTGATTGGTCCACACCAAGGTCCCGTGGGAAGGAGGAGCCGACAAAGTGGTCCTGAATTCAATTTATCGCGTCACCGAATATCTTCTGACATCTGTTCACCAATACTGTCACTTATACGGTCGTTGCGACACACGAACACTTACTCTTCGTTGCCATTCTCTTCGTAAAAGTCTCGGAAATAGCCCTCCTGATCCAGTACTTCCTGGTACCTTTCAGCGTAGTCTGGAAAACACATTACACAGGTGGAAATGGATAGTTTATTTGCACACAATAAAAGAAAGAAAAAAAATACAACAAATAAAAGAAAGTAGTACATGTGCAGGCAGGTGAGATGAGAAGCTCAAAGAGCTTATATCAAAACCTCACCGGTCATAAGGTTACGTTTACAGGTATTGTATATTCATGATAGAATTCATTGAAAATTTTTATTATACCGCAGTTCCTCAGGAAACTGTGTCAAATTATTTATTTGAGGTTCGTTAGGAACAAGACAAATTAAATAACACTAAAAAGGACACTAATAATGCCCACCTGGATCGGCTGCAGTGAAAGGAGTGCCGTCCTGGGTATAAAAAGTGGGCTCATTCTGAGGGGAATAAAGACAGGTAAAGACAGGTAAAGACAGGTAACACATTACATTACGTTACAGTGTAACAACATGAGATTAAAAATCCGCAATGAGATGTAGCTGCAGAGAGAGATAACCAAGAAATACAGAACATTTTGGGACTGCCGAGTGGCTCATCCTGTTGAGGCACATTTTTGGACTGCTGAGTGGCGCATCCTGTTAAGGCACTGCTCTAGCGCATCGGGCGGTTGTGATATCGGATCCCAACCGTCCCGGCTGCGATAAGCGCCGCAGCGCGAGTATGAATTGTGGATAAATAGGGGAAAAGGCACCGCTAAACCACTAAAGTAATACTTTTCGGCGATGTTTGCGTGTGTGATCTCGGCGGCCAGGTGCCCGCTTCTCACCATGAAGTAATTGGGGTCGTTGTCGGGCGTGGCTTGGCAGGCGGCTGCCCCGCCCTGGACCCCGCCCTGGACCCTGCCCCAGCCGATGGACCGGAGCTCCAGCAGATTCTGCAGCATCAGCGTCACGTCCCTGTGCAGAAAGAGGGTCTCAGTGGACGGGATGGGGGATGGGGGGGGCGGCGAAGCGTTCCCCTCAAAGGCCGTGCCCTCACCTGGCACAGGGGACAACTTTCAGGATGCTCTCGATCCTCTGGACCAGCTGGTCCATGTGCTGCTGGCCCTTCTCCTTCCAGGCATCTTCCAGGACCGACCCCATCAGCTGCAGGGAGGAGACAGGGTCAGGAGCTGTGGTCACGTGACCCAGCGCTGTCCAATCACATCTGACGGAACCCAAACATCTCACAAATGACACAAGTCTTTGCAAAGAAACACAGTCTCTCAGTTTCCTATTGAGAGATCACTCACACTTTTCTTGAAACTGGCGAGTTTAATCCACTAAATAAACCAACGTATAAAGGTCATGACGCGTCTTCCCTCCCAAATAGCAAATCATAGCCTAATTACAGTCAGCGGTGCATGTCCAAATTCCTCACTTAGACACATCTTCTTGCCCCTCTAAAGCACTAAATCCATCACAATAGCAACTGTTGGATAAGACTACCCCTGATCCGCTCCAAGGCAATCCTAAAACAGAAAGAAATGTGGGGCATAGTCTGACTGAACACTTAAATTTTCAGGATGCAAACTCCTTCCTTTTGTCTCTGCCTACTGTAGGCTTGTTCTGCCCAGCCGCTTGGTGGCTCCATTCAGGGGTCTTTTCTCCAGCCATTACCCAGAGTCCCCTTCTTCTGATCTTCCGTGTTCAGCCGCCTCCTCGTGTTTCGCAGGTATTAATGCGGCTCGTGCGCTCCCCCAGACCCCCTCACCTTCAGAAGTTTCACCGCACAGATGAGGTTCTTGTCCTGAGGGTTGGAGAACAGGCTGTCCAGCAACATCCTCAAACCTTCGAGAAGGACGTCCGCCCTCACTGGGGGTCCTGTCGTATTCAGCTGAACAAGAAAAGGAGCACAGGTCTCCTAGTTACATCCTGGCAGAAAAGCACTCTGGATTTACAGCACACCGCCTTCAAAATATCAAAAAAAATCATTTAAAATTATCAATGTGTACACTTTTCTACTTCACACAATGAAATGGAGATTCTTGCAGGGCGCAAGTTACACTATGCACAGTGAAATCTGCAGTTAGTTTAATGAAGACCTGCCCTATCTCTGGAATAAGTTGGGATACTTGGCACTTGCTTGGAAGCAGTCCGTCGGCCACAATTACCAGCCCGGTTTCTTAACCACAACACTCCTGCCCTACAAGCTCGGCAACAGCAAAACGCTGAACCCCGGAGTCCATCGCCGTGTTCCTACAGCGTCTGGAAGGAGAGGCCTCACCTGCAGGTTGAGGTACAGCTCGCCCAGGAAGAGCACGTAGGAGTGGAAGCTCTTCTGCGTGGCCTCGTCCCCCTTCACCGCCTCATCTCTGCGCAGAAACTCCGTCTGGCACCTACGGGACCAAAGAGGGCACTTTAGGAGCGTCTGTGGCAGACGCGATCAAAATGGCGGCTGCCGCATCGGCCGGCGGGACGAAGGAGCAGACCTTTGGAGCAGCAGCTGTCGAAAGTTGCGGCCAGGCGGACTGAAGGTCAGGTGGCGCGACAGATGGTTGCAGACCCGCGCTCCCGTGTAGGAAAAGTTTGGGATGGAGGTGGACTGCAACGGAAAGAAGCAGGTACAACAGGCAGCATGTCGCTAGCTTCATAAGCATTCAATACCCACCTTCAGTCTGAAGGCAACGGCATAAGCATTCCCCAGTAACTACACTGGTTATGCATGCGATTCCATTTTTTTCAGCCTTTTTGCTTGTTTTTCATACTACTGCAGAGTCAGTCACCAAGTCACTAAGGAAACTATTCCCTCACTAACTGTAAAATAATCAAATTAACCCTTTAAGGTGCAAGATCACAAATATGAGATTTGAATGTTCTCAACTGAACATTCCAATGCTGGTGTAACACTCACTAATGGTACATTTAAAAAATGACACAGCACTGACTTAGAATTTTTTTTTAAAAACATTCTACTCTTCAAAGGACTAAAGGAACCCTGGTATGGGGAATCCGTTCAGTATCCCGCAGCTTCAGCTGATAAAACCTCTCAAGAAAATGTTTGCTGCATAACCTATCGTTATCGAGATGCATCTTTTCGTTCAGGACCTGAGCGTCCAACCGCATACCTGCGTGAAGATCAGCTCCACCAGCTCCCTCAGCGTCTCTTCGGTGGTGACACACTCGTTCAGTGTGTTGGTGATCTGCACAATATCGGACTCAAAAGACCCCGGAGAGGAGTTGAGGTGGCTGAGGAACTCCTGCACCAGATCAGCCAAGGCCTCTGGGTAATAATGCTCCTGGACATCCTCATAGACTGGCTCCTTTAAGCGAAAGAGTGTCAGAGAGAGAGAGGGAGGGAGAGAGAGAGAGAGAGAGAGAAAACATGAAGAGCATGCCCTGTACACTGACGATGGTAGCGGTCATAGAGTTATAAAATGCCTTCTGGACTTAAGGTAGGACATGACACATGATCTGGTGATATAAAAAATTTAAAACAAAGAAAATGAAAAAAAAAAAACATTTAAATCACATGACAAAAAACCACAATGATGTAACATGTCAGAAACTATTGTACCACACAATTTTTTTGTTTAAATTAAGAGACTGAGAAATGGAACACTAATAAAACCGTGGGTAAAGAATTACCCAGCACAACCCAACCCCTGACAGCACAACCCTTACATGTGGGTTGTAACCCGCAGGGTAGAATTCTGCGGCGTTGACCGACAGGTTGGAATGGAGAACGCCTTCCAACGCCTGTCCCGTTGCGATTCGGCTGTTGTGAGCAGCCACATTTTTTCCCTCTGGAAAACAAATACACAAATGAATGAGACACAGATAAGCACCATAACACTTGCTTCAATCTCTAAACTGTGTCTTAACGTTATATGTAACGTTATATGTAAGATTGATTTGCTCAATACGCACACTTACACTACGAATGAACGAGTTTATGATGGCAAAGTACTTATATTCAATTATATTTCATATTCAGTATATTCCATCATGCGTTTATACACAGGCAATTATGAATGTCATAACGTGAAGGTGTTTCAAAACTTCAGGTTGTGCTTATGTTTACAAGTTTACGTTCAAAAGCTGACTAGACAAAATCTATTCTATCAGATAATCGGAGGAGAATCCGGAGCACCCGGGACCCAAAACAGCATCACCCAAAACACGATCACACGTACGGTAATTACATTAGCCTGCCAGTGAGTCAGCCATGTTTTCGTGCTAGCGAACATGAGAGTTTCTCGTAAGATTATGCACTGCAATCTCACCTCCGGCCGCCCTCCAGCTCTCCTCCAACACAGGGGGTGAAGTCCGTGGCTGTCGGAGGGGCTCGCGTTGAACGAAGACGGGCAGTGTAGGTTCCGTTTCCCGCAGATGGCTGCTAGCCTGTTCCCCGCGGTCTGAGTTCCTATCCACGGGAACTCTTTCAAAATTGTCTGCCATACCCACGCGTGAAGAGGCCTTGCACGTCTCAGTCAGAGCAACATGCGTACTGGCAGAAAAAAGCACAAACAAATGACAGTTTGCTAATTTGAACACCGCACGCGAGCTTTGCCTAGCTAACTACAGTTTAACCGCACCGCATGCATTTTACATTCTAACTAAAAACTTATAAATAGCTCCAATAACATCAACTTAGATATTCGAACGTTTTAACCCTTACGCTTGCAACTTCCTGCCATAATAACAACAAGTAGATCCGGAAGCTCCTGAACCGAATTGAAAGAACACGGGTTAATAGTGACCTCTACAGGGCTGGAGTGGGGACGCTCATCGTAGTCTCAATTCCAGACGCTGAGTTATGTTTCGTCTCCGTATTTATACTAACGTCTTAGTCTTTCAAACGTTTAATGTCCATGTTACATGTATAGTAATTTTGAGCTTAAAGGATAACAGATAACAGCATGTTTTACGTCTTTTCACAACCAACAATGTTGCCGCATCTGATGCGTATACTAAGCAAAATGGAAGGTTTAGTGTCAGTGACTACACTTTAAGAAATGAGTACCCCTGCTGAAAATAGATTTTGGTCGAAGCCCAGTTTGCATTTTATATAGCAACTGAGGGACGAAATGTTGCTGTAAGCGCGCTTGCGTCTATAATTCGTCGCTTTAATAAATTCCTTTTGGTTGAGGTTGTAGATTATGTCAGAGAACAAATCGTGAATCTGAAAATGCAAACAAAAACATGCGTGTGGTCCCACACAACTGGACAAGTGACCGTATTTGCAGCGTCATCCGCATTTTGTCATTTCTCTTTTTGCATTAATCCCATTATTGGGAGAAGAGAAAGAGCAATATTGAGAACATGTTTGCAAGAAATAGATGAGGGACTTATAAATTCAGGGGGGAAAAACTACGGTGGAGAGAAGCATGAAATTTATCATAGAGTACTTAGAAGCAACGGGGTTGATTCATGACTTTTTTTGGGGGGGGTAATCGCAAGTAGTCAGCAAGCCTCATCAGTTCCCACTCCAGATCAGTGTGTGGCGGTAATGTGCCATTTGCTGTTTTTAAACCGCGTTTAAACGAAAAAAAGGCATTTTATACAGTCTGTGGAAGAAGGACGTCTTCAGGTCCTTTGCAATAGCCTGAAGACGGGTGCCATGACTCTTTCTAGGGGGGGGGGTCTACGCATTTAGCATACCTGTTGGGATTGGCCTTTCATTTGTTTTTGTTTCTTTGTTATATACTACATTCTCACACTACACAATATATAGTGCATACATTTGACCTGAATTGGACATATCTCAGGGCCTAATGGGAAGGTACCGACTGCCTTGCGAATAACTTTTTTCTCAGGTCTTTGTTGGAACTTTGTAAAACACTGTACTGCTTGGAAAACAGCTAAAAGAAGCGTCTCCTCCATCTTGAAGAAAAATATGTAAGTGCAAATATGTTCAAACAAATGTAACAATAAAGTGAAACTCAACTGACAAGTAATTGCCTTTGTTCCATCCTTTATTAATTAATCCACAAAAGAAAGGGGCTGGGTGGGGTGGGTGGGGTGGGTGGGGGGGTGGGGGGCTGGGGGGGGGGGGGGGGGGGGGGGGGGGGGTTGGGGGGAATGGATCAGTCCTCATTTCCTCCTCTTCACCAAGTTCCCACTGCCTGATGTTCATGAGCCACATCCTCCTTACTGATGTCAATGGGGGCAGAACATTTTAACATACTGGAACAATCTAAATAAGTAAATATGACAAAGTTCCTATTACGGGATTTTTAACATGCATAATAAATAAATAAGTTAAAAATTACATTTGATTAATGTGCATCCAATATGCCTGTCGAAGCGTTTCAGTCCCACTGTCTCTAGGACTCCATCGTTGACCATCGCCTGGATCATTCAGTCAGCTCCTGATGGTTCGGTTCAACCTAGGGGAGCGGTAACCGTGGTAACAGTAAACAATAATATTAGTATTCAATATATTGTGTAAATAAAGGGGAAAAATACATTTTTGGATTTAAAAAATGTACCATATTAAATTAAACTTATTTAAATGGCCAATATCAGTACTTGTAGACTGTGATCCCCCTTCATGGTCTCATGGTCCTGTCCGGCTAAGTGCTCTCATTTCACTTGGTTTGTTGACCATCATCTAGGTCAAAGTCAGCCCACGATCATTTGGAGCCACCTAGGGGAGAGGTACAACAACAATAAACAACTGTATTAGTATTGAGTATACTGTACATATTACACCCTAATGTAACATGACTTGTATTCATTTTCTCTACTGAAAATGTGATTGTTTTAAAGTAGCATGATAATGAAATCTTAAATTTAAATCCCCTCCTTACTCTGATTAAAAAAAGCTCCTGCTTGTGGGCTGTCTCTAGTTCTCGGGCAATCCCTTGCCAGCCGGAATCTGCTTCTTGTCCTGAGAGAGAGAGAGAGAGAGAGAGAGAGGAGCGAGTCCAGGTCAGAACTTATTTCTAGACAAAAAAAGGCAAGCATTGCTGGGCTGGATGGGCCTGCTCTCCTCATTACGTTATGTTACTTTACAGAATTCAACAAGCAGTGCTAGCCTTCTTACATCGCTGCTAGCATTTCTGAGTTACAAACTGTGTCTGGGGTTCAGACATCATACAGTGCATGTTAGATTATCAACTTAATGACTTTTTCAACATAGACATACCTTTTTTTTTGGACACCAATTCCACTGCTAGGATGCATGGCCAAAAATGCTTGATTTTGGTCTCAGCTGACCATACTGATGTTACAGTCTCTTATCAAGGGAAAAGGCTCAGGGGCAAGTGGTAAGCGGTAAGAGGAAGAGGAAGAGGATGGTCCAGTAGGCACAGCTAAGGGTTTTTAACATTAAACTAGTTTGAAATATTTTCAGTCAAGTTTCAAATGTGTTCTTAAGAGATGACAATGAGTTACAACACATTTGAAACCCGCCTGGAAATTAGAAAGTGATGGAACAAAAGAACAAAAATTTTTTGTTGCATGCAGTATTGTGTATAGCGTGTAGTGTTGTTTGTTGCGTATAGTGTTGTGCATAGTGTTGTGTATTGTGTAGTATTGTATGTTGTGTATAGTGTGTAGTGTTATGTATTGTGTAGGGTTGTGTGTTGTGTATAGCGTGTAGTGTTGTGTGTTGTGTAGTGTGTGTAGTGTTGTGTGTTGTGTGGAAAGCTGCTAGCGGCGCAGCCCGCAGCTGCCCCGTTGCCCAGGTGACGGGCGCTGGCACAGGCTGGCAGCTGGTTTGCTCAGGCACTGGCTGGCGCGAGTGGTCATTAGCAGGCTGCTGCTCTGGCGAAGGGTGGATTGGCTGGCAGCCGGTTTGCTCAGGCACTGGCTGGCAGCCGGTTTGCTCAGGCACTGGCTGGCGCGGGTGGCCATTAGCAGGCTGGCAGCTGGTTTGCTCAGGCACTGGCTGGCAGCTGGTTTGCTCAGGCACTGGCTGGCGCGAGTGGCCATTAGCAGGCTGCTGCTCTGGCGAAGGGTGGATTGGCTGGCAGCTGGTTTGCTCTGGCACTGGCTGGCAGCTGGTTTGCTCAGGCACTGGCTGGCGCGGGTGGTCATTAGCAGGCTGCTGCTCTGGCGAAGGGTGGGTTGGCTGGCAGCTGGTTTGCTCAGGCACTGGCTGGCAGCCGATTTTCTCTGGCATTGGCTGGCAGCCGGTTTGCTCAGGCACTGGCTGGCGCGGGTGGTCATTAGCAGGCTGCTGCTCTGGCGAAGGGTGGGTTGGCTGGCAGCTGGTTTGCTCTGGCACTGGCTGGCAGCCGATTTTCTCTGGCATTGGCTGGCAGCCGGTTTGCTCAGGCACTGGCTGGCGCGAGTGGTCATTAGCAGGCTGCTGCTCTGGTGAAGGGTGGATTGGCTGGCAGCTGATTTTCTCTGGCACTGGCTGGCAGCCGGTTTGCTCAGGCACTGGCTGGTTAGAGCCCGCAGCCTCCGGCCTTCCTGCAGGAGCTCTGCTTTGTATCTCTGCAGGCAGGCCTTGTCCAGCTGGACTGAGCTGAGGCGGTCCCACACGCCCTCCAGACCCGCATAGTCCTGCTTGAGCTGGGCCCAGGGTCAAGGGTCAGGGGTCAGGGGTCACGGGTCAGGGGGAGAGGAAGAGGGACAAGAAGATCTGGTGAGCACAAGCAAGAGTGAAATCTGCGGAGCGAATCTGCTGTTTCAGTGTTGTCTATGCCACCTGGGCCGGCTCGGAGGCCCCCTCCTGGTGAGCCATCGCCACACTCTGCCCCTCCAAGCCGCCGGACGGGCGACAGAACGGCTGTGCTTGCTCGCCCTTCGTCTCCAGCTTCCGGCACGCCTCCACCAGCCGGACCAGCTTCCTGCCCTGAGAGAGAGAGAGAGAGAGAGAGAGAGCGCGAGTGAGCTCTGTTAAATGGGACCTCTGTAGTTGTACAGAGGTACAGTATACCTGCTTAAATAAATAAAAGTGTGAAGGTAGATTGAAGTTATCAACGCATGGGTAGCGAACCATAGATTTTTCCTAATTTGTAAACCAGTCTTTTGTCTTAACTCTGTTTTCTCGAGCCTCAGGGAGATGGGTTAGTGGTAACAGGACTCGTTTGCTGGCTGGGCAATCCCCTCGTTTACCTTTTCGGCAACGCCCTGCAGGGCTTTGGAAGCCTGGCGGTGCTGCACAGTCAGGTTCATCAATTTGGCCTCCTGCTTGGCCTGGAACCTGCACAGCTCGGACGTCTGCTGCCTGCCCTTCTCCAGCTCCCTGTCCAGGGAGGCCTGCATGGCCGCCATGGCGAGCTTGTCCTCCGCCCGGCTGTCCTTCAGCCCGGCCTGCAGGGCCTCTTGGGATTTCTGTCGAGCGAGAGGGGGTCTCGTGTTAACACAAAAGACCTGAGCCCCATGCTGTTTGCCCAATGCTGTGGGCAGAATGTTCCCCCAGACAGTCTTAGAATACATTTATTTTTTCCAAGGAAAATGCAACCTGGGCAGCTGAAAAAACAAACATTCCAGGCATGTTTCAACTTAACTGCTGTCACCCCCTAGGGGTGATAATGGATGCTAACTTAACAGGCTTGAGCATCCATTATCATACGCCCTCCGTGGAAAAGTGAGGCTGAAGGCCACTGAGAGAGCACCTCGGCCCTCGCCTGCATCCTGGTCAGCGTCTCACCTGCATCCTGGTCAGCGTTTTGGCCAGGTCGCCGTTCTCGGCGGTGCAGCGCTCCACGCGGGCCTGCAGCGCCTCGCAGGCGTCGCGGTTGCCGTCGGTTGCCTCGTGGTAGCGCTTGCTGGCGCTCTTGGCCTCCTGCCAGGTGAGCGTGAGCCGCTCCCACAGCAGCGTCTGCTCCGCGTTCCCCCGCCGTTTCACCTGCGCGTAGGTTTTTTTTGGTCGCGGAAAGTTATGGAAGTTATGGAAATCTTTCTGCATGACGTCAGCAGATTCACGACTTAGCAGGATTTGGGGGAAGCAGCTCCTCGCTTTGCCGCGCTGTCACACATTACCTCGTCTTTGATGTCATAGCAGGCGCTTTTGAGGTCCAGCTGGGCCTTGGACTGCAGCTCGCTGTGCTGTTCGTCCAGCGCAAACATCGCGTCCTGGTGTTCGATTAGGTCCTGCCGGTGCTGGGCCATAATCTTCTCCCTGTTTAGACACAACGATCAGAGAAAACAGCACTGGAATCAGCTTCAGCTGTTTCTTGACAACATTTTTCGCATCATTTTTCTGCCCCAAATTCAGTGCCTTGTGAAATTCTTAGCAAAATATTTAGAACAGTGAGTATGGTTGTAACATATTAAAACTCCCATTATCTATGGCAGACTCCTGGTTACTGTAAGCTAACGGCGAGGTCTGGGGCAAATGTAATGTCATGTAATGACTCCAGCGGGCAGTCCGGGAGAGACAGGGTGTGACTCACAGCTCGGCGTTGTGATCAGCTCTCAGCCCATCCAGCTGAGTGCTGAAGTCCTGGCTGAGGGCATTCAGCCTGGTCGTCTGCAGGTCCAGGAGCTGGTCCACATTCTGCTGATGGGACCGGACCGCATGGTCGGACTGCTGCTTCGCTTCGGTGATGTCATCGGTCAGGGTCTGTGGCACAGGCAGGCGTTAGCACTCACGCGCCACGGACACGCAGGCGACCGTCAGTCTTATATACCCTAAATAACCTTTCAATGCAAAACAGAACCTTTTCTCCTATATTTCCAAAATGTGGCACGGAGTAAAATTGAGTCGTAACGAGCTGCCCCATACCTTGGCCACGCTGTCCTTGTGGTCCAGCACCCTTTCGAACGTGTGCATCAGCACGTCGATTTCGCTGCGCAGCGCCTTCTGCTGGGCCTGGCGGAATATGGCCCGCCACTTGCTCATGAGCTTGTACTCGTTCACGGCTGAGCGCTGCTCGTCCTTCCTCATCAGCTCCTGGGGCGTGGAAAGAATAGCCAACCGAATAACTCGATACGAGCCCCTCAGCTAACGCAACGATTGGTTAACAACCGCAACCATTCATCCATTCACACCCAGGGAAATCTAATGAGATACAGGGGTGCATAACGGCTCCAATCCTATTTCAGAACTGAATGTGAAATAATGCTCTAAGTTATTTATGTAAGTCCCATGGCCCAATATTATTGATGAGATGATGAACTATATCTTCAGAATGCACAAAGAGCTTTTGTAAAAAGATTTTACTCCGGTCCCAATATGAGTGAACTGGTATGTACAACTTTTAAGAAATGTAAGCTAGGATATGGAACAAAACAACATACGCCGGTCCTCGACTTCTGCACCTCTGGTATAGACAGGCCAGGTTAACTGCTAACATTTCGGTGAAATGTATCCGCTACACGCGTGACGCAGTCGGTTCGAGATTGGAGCCAGTAATCAGTCTGGGGAGCCCCGCGGACTTACGGCCAAGACCTCAGCCTTTATCCGCTTCTGCTCGGCCATCTTGTCCTCGGCGAGGGACTTCTGCTGCACCTCGCCTGACATGGCCGCCCTCCTCCCTCCGCCCTTCTCTCCGCCCTTCTCCGTCATGGCCGCCTGGGGACACTCCTCCCACGGCGATGCGCCTCAGTATCGCAGTATCACTCGCTCAGAAACACTTCGATTCGCAACAATTATGGAATTTGGAATTGACTTTTGAGGCAAGAAACAAAATGAAAAGTTGGAAAGTAGAATTTAAATTCAGTGACCTTAAATAAAATTCAAGCAGTAAATACAGTAAATGTTAGTAGTAGAACAGAATGGCAATTTTCTATACAAACCTTAAAAATAAAATTATAAGATTCCAATTGGAAATCAAAATTCAGTGGAAGATCGGAAATCTTTGGAAGTTTACAATTTTATTTATAGAAAATTGCCATTCTGTTCTACATTCACAAATTGCAAAAAAAAATAAAAAAAAAAATAATAAAAAAAATTTTCAGGCAACTCATATTCTCAAATCTGGCGACCCCACACGGGGAACAGTTTGAGAACCCCTGATCTAGTAGGTAAGTTAAGTGATGTTACTGATTCTACACAAGAGAACTCGTTGGGAATTACACCAATCATTTTTAGAAATGAATCATGTAATTGTTGGTATTTTGGGGTCGTGTCAGTAAATTCACTGTTGTGTGTAACTTTGTGAGTGGAAATTTGTTGAAATTGCAATGATTCCACTTCCCATCAGATGACTATTCTACATCACGTAGAGTGTGGCCAGCATAATTCAAAAATTCCCAGCTCTTATAAAATTCTGAATTTTGCACAACCCTGATATGCAAACAATTATAAAATAAAATAATTTACTAATGTAATTATGATTAATTTCTAATAAATGCATCTTATTCAACATAACATCTGTCAATAATCAAATTGATAGCATTGCATCATTTTAAAGAATACAAATATTGTATAGGCTACATTTCTATTGTATATTCTTAACAGATATAATTAATACAGATCCATAGCTTAATTTCGTTTAAAAATTGAGCATTGCTTTTTGTATGGTATCCTCTATTATTAGCATTATAAAATACGATATGCGAACACCACAGCTATACTGGATTTATTAACTAGAATCTAACGTCTATGGCTATATTCTCAATCGTTCAGGCTAGCAGGCTACCATATCACAAGCTTCCTATCATAGTAAAACTTCGAAACTTTTTTTTTGTTTGTTACAAAATACAATTATCTAACTATAACTATTTGATATAACGGTTCACTTGTACATTGCACGTTGTTTTCTTATAGCTCTTCTGTTTAATTTCTCTTACCTGACACAATCGAACTATGGTCGAGGACTCCCGTACTGAGAGTGCGGAACTCACCTTTCGGCAACGGCTTTATAGAAGGTGTACCATTTTTCTCCTGGATCAGGTTGTCAACTCTTGTGACGTAAGGCCTGCAGTAGCATAACCTATGACGTCACCGAAAGAACGCCGTTTGCTGCGTATAGAATTCTATTTCGAATTATTTATCGCGGCAAAGACATCGCTTGTTTTTCGAGATTCGAATGGAACGCTCGATAACTGTTTAATAATAAAGATAAAATATGGTAATGCAAAATAAAAATGACTATTGAAATGTGCCTTACTCCCTTTGCATTAACAACCTAGGCCCGGTTTCTTCCATTTTCTAGAGATCGTACCGGCAGCTGCAAAGCTCATTGGCTAAAATGTGACAAATGGAAGTGGCTAAAATGGAAGCCACTTCTGAGAAAGGCCAAAAATAAGTTTGCCAAAAGATATGCAAGAGACCCTGAGACCTTCTGGAAGATTATGTGGTGTGATAGGACTACAGTAGAGCTCTTTTGGCCTGAAAGCAAAGCACTTTGTAATTTTTATAATGGAAATAATGATGAAACTAACTCTGTAACCTACAGTACATGAGGTATTTCAGGCGGTAGGTGAGGTTGGTTATATAATAAGGGGCAGTAAAGCATTAGGTTACATTTAGATTTTTTTAAATTATTATTATTATTATTTATTTTTTATTTATTTATTTATTTTTTCATGCATGCATGCAGTTTCACACAGTGTCATGTAAACCCCCTTGACCTCACTGCTGCTGGAATCAATAAGCTAATATGGGTAACATTTTTTTGAAATGCATTTTTATACCACTAGGCGGCATTAAAACTTCACAAATGTATTGCATTTTCTTCCCTTAGTATTACACCTTTTTCTTTAAACCCGATCTCTGGCATAATAAAATTAATTCTG
Source organism: Anguilla anguilla (assembly GCF_013347855.1). NCBI lineage: Eukaryota > Metazoa > Chordata > Actinopteri > Anguilliformes > Anguillidae > Anguilla > Anguilla anguilla. Next base: position 47,128,891 of record NC_049210.1, read on the forward strand.
CCAGCATACCTTGTCATAACAAGAAAAGCATCTCTTACCATTAAGTAGGACAAACGTGACAAAATTCAAGGTAGTTCAGAACTCTTGCTGAGTGGCCTGTTCATTTGTAGATATTTCTGGCATTTAGGCCAAATGCGAGGGCAGCTATTCTTTCGGTCTTATACCTTTACTTTATGGGTAATGGTGTAAGAAAGACTTCTGGGTAACCGCTGGCCGTTTTGGCCCTGGCTGAAGATTGGAGACCCCGCCTCTCAATTTGAATGTTGACGGAGAAGGTGATCCCATTCCCGTAATTAAACACGTCCTCATTAATAATATGCACACTCTTGGGCAAGCCTTCCCTCTCCCGTCATCGTGTGGGAATTTCCGCATTTGTGAGCGGTGCAGGGACCTCTCTTAAATCACCTCCACTGGCCACCGCAACATGAGGTGCCTTTAATTGGTCGGCCCAGAAACGTAGTCCCGTAATTGGCCCGCCGTGGAGCCACCAGCGAATTCTGGGAAAGCGAGAATCATAAAAGCTGAGGCCAGCGCTGCCCCCTCCCTCATCCGCTCTCCGGGGGTGTGCTTCCGGACATCGCGTCTGGACACAGACGAATCGCTCGGACGCTTGCGCTGAGCGCGTTGAACACGCTTGACTCACACAATGTGTCAGACCGTGGCGGGGCATGGGTGTCTTCGGTGCAGTGGGGGAGGTACTCTGCTCCTAAAAGGGAACATAATGCAGCCCCCCACCCCCCACCCTGTTTAAGACTTTTAGAGGCTCCCTGTTTACTTAAAGGGCAATCAAGCTCAGCACTGTGGCTCAAATGTGACCTTTCTGCCAACTGTTATCTCAGGCAGCTTTGGTCTGACAAGCGTAAGGCTGAGAAAAAAATGCTCCTGCTTTTATTTTATTTTTTTAAAACAACTGGTCTAGTCACTTTTAAAAAGTCACTACTCGTAAATTACCAAACCCCAAATTCTGGAGTGATTCTGGAGCGATTCTGGAGTGATTCTGGAGTGATTGAGTTACATGAAGCCTAAATTAATGGATGAAATATTGAATAAAAGGGCCTAAATGAGTGATATACCCAGCTGTGACACTTCAGTAGTGCACTTTGTGGTCTGGATCAAATTCTGACTGTGCCATTGCTGAGTGTCTGGGAGTCGTCCTTGTGGGGTGGTGCAAAAGTAAGCATAGCTTTGCCAAATAAGCCAGCACGATATTTCCTGGTTTGCTGGTCCTTAGGAACTGTTGTCAGGCAGGCACCTGTGATCTACCTGCAGGAGCAGCAGCTGCGCAGTCCCCCACTGCAGCAAGCGCAAAACTCTGCAAACGCAAACAACCACAGGCGCCTTGGAATATGTGCATGCTAGTGTGCTTCCTTCTGGAAAACTTGGGGGGTGAAAGAAGAACCGAGAATTAAGATGTTTTTTTAACAATAAAAACCGAATGACTGAATTAGCAGGTTCAGGGTTCAGGTTAGCATGGCCAGGACCCCGGCTTTGCTCATCACTGTCAGTAACGCGGGCGGGACTGTCCCAGGGCGGTCAGACCCTTTCCTCTCCGGAGGTTTCCGGAGCGCGTCCGTGTTTACAGCCGCTAATGGGCGGAAGGTGACAGGTTAGGGTTTGAGCCTTTGCCCGTTTCTGCGCTGAGCCTCCACGCACGGGGGAGAACAGGGGAGCCGGCTGCCAGCTGCACCAGGTGGGATAGCTTAATGGTTAAAAAAAAAACAAAAAACCCAAAAAACCTTCTCAAGCCTCCGTCCAAGTGTTCTTCAAAGAATCCCGGCTCTGCAGTAAATCAGAGAGCACCAAAAAAAAAAGAAGGTCATTAAAGACAGAGATATCGCGAGCGCACGGCTCTGATTGGCTGGCAATCCAGATGAGGTCACTGCATGGGCAGCGTATATCTCAATGCGTTCGGAGAACGGGGAAGCCAAGCGGCCGTCCGTGATTTACAGTAAATTTGCTGGCTGTTTATAAGGATAGATTTGTCTCTAAGAACCATTTATCACCTTTTTTTATTAAAAAAAAAAAAAAGAAGATCTTTCTGTGAATGCTTTCCACTTCCCATTTTTTAAAATGTGTTTTTTTCGATGCCAGGTGTCTGTTCTCTTCCACTCACTTCCACACGCGATGTTGTCTTCGTCGTCGTCTCAGTAACAGAAACACAAATGTTACGCTTTTTACACTTTTTTGGCTCACCTTTTTTCGAACACTTTTGTCACAAATGCAGAGAGACAGCCTTTCCATTTTTGTTTCAATAAACGTTGAGGTTATTTATAGATTTCCCACTTCATTAGTGACAGGAAATGAAAAACGTGTTTTCCACTGCTTCCCACTGCGTGGGTCAGAAAACTACAGGCCAGACATGTGAAGCATATGTGCCCTAATGCAATCATTTCTATAAAGAACAACACACACATCCTGACTTTGGTGGCAAATGTCACTAGTTAAATTTGTTTACACGAGCCAGTTGGTGTAGCCAGCGTCACTGTTTGGTATGATCGGAAATTCAAAAAAAGCCATCAAAAACTCTTTATATTATTCACAAAATGAAAGTCACAAAATGACATTATTCGTGTTGCTTATTTTAAAATGCCCGAGTGGCATACATTTTAAAGCCTTAACTGTCATCAGTCCATTTGTAAACTGGTGCACTTGCATTGAGCTCACATGTAAAGAAGAAGCAGCTGAGTTTTATGAGCTAGCCTGAATGGATATGTATTTTCAGCTCCAATGTAAGATTACGGATGAAAGCATATGAATTATGGAGCCTCGCGTGATTGGTCAGGGCTGGCTGCAGCTGTGGATAGATAACCGGAATGAGTGCCTTGAGATGGCTGTTGTTATTGTTGCTTAGGAGACATTGTTGCACCATGAAAACGTACTTCAGATGTCCAAAAAAACAACAAAAATATAATCAAAGTGCATCCAAGTTGATGTGCGATACTAGAGATACTGTGTAAGATAAATGATGGAATTATTTGGCATTTCCACTCAACAAAGGCTTCTCTCCATGTGGTCATTGAAATCCGAAAATGCACGATGTTCATCCCCCCCCCCCCCCCCCCTTCCCATATGGAATCACCCAATTAGTCAAATTTTTAATCTGTTCAAATACTCCTCTACGCAAGCCAAGAGCAACTGCCAGTGTTGTTTGCGCGGGATAATTAATTAGCTCAGTGGAAAACCTACTGCCGTGGTACTATGGCATTCCAGCTGGGGGCCACGGTGCACCACACAGCAATAGCATAACATATCAGTGCATTACAGCGTGGAGCAGTCCTGAGGCTGTTCTCTCTTGTGAAGGCCTTGTGTTGCACCATTGTGTGTGACTGTGTAGTGGACCACGTAACCAAAGGCTCTTTACCCGAGTAGAAGCACTAATTCTCATTATCATTTATGTTCTGCAACTGTGCTATTGCTTTTGCTGTTGCATCCGTAATGCATTTTGTAGTGCATTGGCCTGGGAGCTCTCTTTCTCTCTCTCTCTCTCTCTCTCTCTCTCTCTCTCTCTCTGGATAGAACAGTCAAATTAATAAATACACAAATGTAATTCTGGCAGATGCACACACCAACAGTGACTTGTAAGCTTTTGGGAAATTTCTAGATAAACAAACATCTCCAAATAGACATTAACAGACCTAAAAAAGATGGATTTGCATTTGTGTCTGTATGATTCACCTTCTGTGACCTCCCTGTTTTAGGTGGGGGACTTCAGGAGGCTGTGCTTTTTGAGACGGTGGTCAAATCCAAGAGTTCAGCGGCATTCCAGAGCAAAGCTCTTTAAATTGCACTGCATCGCAGAGAAATTCCTCTTTTGTTCTTGGCTGCAGACAGGTATTTATATTGAATATGGCTTTCATCGGACCGGTCAATAAATGGGGCAATAAAAGTGAATGAATTAACTGTTAAATATTTTTGCTGAAGAACCTGCTTCCTAAAGAAGTTCTTTATGAAGTCTAACCTGCAAAGTGATTGCCAGGGTTTGTCTATTTCCCCCCCCCCAGTTATGACAAAACTTATATCTGTGAAGATTTGTCAATGGTGATATTTTTCTGTAACGTGTATCACCTGTTTGTCAGTGGGCACGAAACATCGACCTGTGGCTGGGTCCTTCATTTATAAAGGAATCTTCATATAAGTTACGGATGAACGTTCATTGACTCAAGGGTATCATCTTGGTGTGAAATGAATGCAGGAACTGCCATTTCTATAGCCCAGCTATCCCTGTGTCAGTGTGTATAATGTCACATTGTGTCTGTCGGTATTGAGTTATAAGAATGGCCTTGCCCACAATTACAGGTGTTCTGTGTGGCCGGCAAACCCATGGAGACGCCGGCTCCGCGGTGTCTTTTATTACGACGCCCTTTGTTCTTTGAAGATCCGGAATAAAGACGGCCATAAGAAGCAAAAATAATCCCAGCTCCCTTGAAGCCCAGGACCTGAGGGCATTGTAAAAGAAATAAATAATGGCCATAATATCGGACTCATGATGTAATATATAGCACAAGTCCAAAAAAAAAAAAGTTTTTATTTAACATTTTAAATACCTATGTTCGCTTATTTTCCATTTATGCGGCAGGATATTTCCTGAAGTTATTCATGTTAAGTTACCACCAGGGAAGCCCAGCTCCTTAACCACTGTGCCCTGGAACCCATCGCACTGTAACTGCATCTTTTTTCGGTTTTTTTTTTACAGTACAGACTGAAGTCATTTCAGAAGGAGTTTTTCCACCTTTGAAGTGGAGATCTCTTTCATTGTGTTTGTTTATTGTGTTAGAAAGTTAAATGGCGAATGATTTCATTTCCAGTTGTCACTGGACTGCCAGGTAAACAGACGTAAATATTTGTAAAATTACTCGCACACATTTTGAGGATTATTAAAAACACATTTCCTGAAACAGACCAAGATGCACAAACACACTAAATATTGCTTCTTAGTAGAGAAAGAGCATTAAATTGCCAGTAACTTAGTCACTAACCTTTGGTGGTTCATTATTTAATTATGTTCTAAACCTAAAAATTGTCTGCCTACTCTCTCATTCTTTCATGGTGTTCTGACTTTCAGTGCACACTGTACCAATGTGATTTCAATTCAAGGTAAGCTGACCTCAACTATAATCCCAAATTTTTTTTTTTTTTTTTTTTTACAACGTCCTTTCATATTTGCTCTCAATATAACGGATTTCTCCCAAGGTGCAAAACTTTGAGGTTTTGTCATTCATTTCAAATGTGACATTCATGTGCGTTCTGTTATGGATGCAGAAAAAGGATTCTCAGACCTGGATGCCAGGGTGAACAGAGTGCAGCATGAACCCACTCCAGCAGCAGCGCTACAACGAGCCGGAGGGCTGCTTTAATATGGGGGCTCATTAGCGTGTTCGCTAACCGGCCTGCCTGTTCACACGCGTGTGGATGCCGATCCAAAGGGAACACGGCATCAAACCGCGTGCTGGTTTCACTCCTCACGTGTGTTTCCTTGATGTCGGACGGGATGGCATGTTCTCACAAACAGAAGAAATTCTGAGGGGGAAACGTTGATTTTTTGCTGGACACACAGGAAATGGCACAGGTTCTTTCCACAGTGGCGCTGGCATTCACTTGAATTGAAAAGGTTGGTGCCAGAAAATATTTTCCTCCTGCATTGAATGGTTTCCAAAATGACCAGGCCTCAAGTAACTGTCTCACCCACCTTCATTTTAGTGTACTTTCATAAAGTGTCCCCACAGCCCCCCCCCGACCCCCCCCGCCCCCCCAAATAAAAACCTTTCAAACTTCATCCTTCTCAGTCACCAAAATTTTATTTAATGATTTTGAACGAGTGAAATATTTTCTACTGTAGCATGGGTACCTATGGCCATTAAAAAATAAGCAATATATAAAAAAAATTTCAAGGAAAAAATCTTTTTAAATGACCTGAAACATATTATTTTGCATTTGTATTATTTTATTCTTGATATTTAGCTTGTTTTGTAATCAATTTTAAATGGGTTTTCTAAAGTTTTCCAAGCTACCAATGGCTTCAATTAGGGTTAAGGGCCCAAACTAGGATTAGGGTTAGGAAAACGGTAAGTCTGAGGGTAAAGGCAAGTTGACGGCTGTGTTCAGCCGCTTGAATAATGGTTAGGACACAGGTTTGTTAATGATTTTGAATGAGTCAAATATTTTCTACTGTAGCATGGGTACCTATGGCCATTAAAAAATAAGCAATATATAAAAAAATATTTCAAGGAAAAAATCTTTTTAAAAGACCTGAAACATATTATTTTTCATTTGTATTATTGTATTCATGATATTTACCTTGATTTTTAATCAATTTTAAATGAGTTTTCTAAAGTTTTCCAAGCTACCAATGGCTTCAATTAGGGTTAAGGGCCCAAACTAGGGTTAGGGTTAGGAAAACGGTAAGTCTGAGGGTAAAGGCAAGTTGACGGCTGTGTTCAGCAGCTTGAATAATGGTTAGGACACAGGTTTGTTAATGATTTTGAATGAGTCAAATATTTTCTACTGTAGCATGGGTACCTATGGCCATTAAAAAATGTGCAATATATTAATATTTTTTCATGGAAAAAATCTTTTTAAAAGACCTGAAACATATTATTTTGCATTTGTATTATTGAATTCATGATATTTACCTTGATTTTTAATCAATTTTAAATGGGTTTTCTAAAGTTTTCCAAGCTGCCAATGGCTTCAATTAGGGTTAAGGGCCCAAACTAGGGTTAGGGTTAGGAAAACGGTAAGTCTGAGGGTAAAGGCAAGTTGACGGCTGTGTTCAGCAGCTTGAATAATGGTTAGGACAGAGGTTTGTTAATGATTTTGAATGAGTCAAATATTTTCTACTGTAGCATGGGTACCTATGGCCATTAAAAAATAAGCAATATATGAAAAAATATTTCAAGGAAAAAATCTTTTTAAAAGACCTGAAACATATTATTTTGCATTTGTATTATTGTATTCATGATATTTACCTTGATTTTTAATCAATTTTAAATGGGTTTTCTGAAGTTTTCCAAGCTACCAATGGCTTCAATTAGGGTTAAGGGCCCAAACTAGGGTTAGGGTTAGGAAAACGGTAAGTCTGAGGGTAAAGGCAAGTTGACGGCTGGGTTCAGCAGCTTGAATAATGGTTAGGACACAGGTTTGTTAATGATTTTGAATGAGTCAAATATTTTCTACTGTAGCATGGGTACCTATGGCCATTAAAAAATAAGCAATATATAAAAAAATTTTCAAGAAAAAAATCTTTTTAAAAGACCTGAAACATATTATTTTGCAGTTGTATTATTGTATTCATGATATTTACCTTGATTTTAATCAATTTTAAATGGGTTTTCTAAAGTTTTCCAAGCTACCAATGGCTTCAATTAGGGTTAAGGGCCCAAACTAGGGTTAGGGTTAGGAAAACGGTAAGTCTGAGGGTAAAGGCAAGTTGACGGCTGTGTTCAGCAGCTTGAATAATGGTTAGGACACAGGTTTGTTAATGATTTTGAATGAGTCAAATATTTTCTACTGTAGCATGGGTACCTATGGCCATTAAAGACATCTGCAATATATTCATATTTATTCAAGAAAAAATTTTTTTTTAAATGACCTGAAACATATTATTTTGCATTTGTATTATTTTATTCTTGATATTTAGCTTGTTTTGTAATCAATTTTAAATGGGTTTTTCTAAAGTTTTCCAAGCTACCAATGGCTTCAATTAGGGTTAAGGGCCCAAACTAGGGTTAGGGTTAGGAAAACGGTAAGTCTGAGGGTAAAGGCAAGTTGACGGCTGGGTTCAGCAGCTTGAATAATGGTTAGGACACAGGTTTGTTAATGATTTTGAATGAGTCAAATATTTTCTACTGTAGCATGGGTACCTATAGCCATTAAAAAATAAGCAATATATAAAAAAATTTTCAAGAAAAAAATCTTTTTAAAAGACCTGAAACATATTATTTTGCAGTTGTATTATTGTATTCATGATATTTACCTTGATTTTAATCAATTTTAAATGGGTTTTCTAAAGTTTTCCAAGCTACCAATGGCTTCAATTAGGGTTAAGGGCCCTAACTAGGGTTAGGGTTAGGAAAACGGTAAGTCTGAGGGTAAAGGCAAGTTGACGGCTGTGTTCAGCAGCTTGAATAATGGTTAGGACACAGGTTTGTTAATGATTTTGAATGAGTCAAATATTTTCTACTGTAGCATGGGTACCTATGGCCATTACAAAATAAGCAATATATGAAAAAATATTTCAAGGAAAAAATCTTTTAAAAGACCTGAAACATATTATTTTGCATTTGTATTATTGTATTCATCATATTTACCTTGATTTTTAATCAATTTTAAATGGGTTTTCTAAAGTTTTCCAAGCTACCAATGGCTTCAATTAGGGTTAAGGGCCCAAACTAGGGTTAGGGTTTGGAAAACGGTAAGTCTGAGGGTAAAGGCAAGTTGACGGCTGTGTTCAGCAGCTTGAATAATGGTTAGGACACAGGTTTGTTAATGATTTTGAATGAGTCAAATATTTTCTACTGTAGCATGGGTACCTATGGCCATTAAAGACATCTGCAATATATTCATATTTATTCAAAAAAAATAAAATTTTTAAATGACCTGAAACATATTATTTTTCATTTGTATTATTTTATTCTTGATATTTAGCTTGTTTTGTAATCAATTTTAAATGGGTTTTTCTAAAGTTTTCCAAGCTACCAATGGCTTCAATTAGGGTTAAGGGCCCAAACTAGGGTTAGGGTTAGGAAAACGGTAAGTCTGAGGGTAAAGGCAAGTTGACGGCTGGGTTCAGCAGCTTGAATAATGGTTAGGACACAGGTTTGTTAATGATTTTGAATGAGTCAAATATTTTCTACTGTAGCATGGGTACCTATGGCCATTAAAAAATAAGCAATATATAAAAAAATTTTCAAGAAAAAAATCTTTTTAAAAGACCTGAAACATATTATTTTGCAGTTGTATTATTGTATTCATGATATTTACCTTGATTTTAATCAATTTTAAATGGGTTTTCTAAAGTTTTCCAAGCTACCAATGGCTTCAATTAGGGTTAAGGGCCCAAACTAGGGTTAGGGTTAGGAAAACGGTAAGTCTGAGGGTAAAGGCAAGTTGACGGCTGTGTTCAGCAGCTTGAATAATGGTTAGGACACAGGTTTGTTAATGATTTTGAATGAGTCAAATATTTTCTACTGTAGCATGGGTACCTATGGCCATTACAAAATAAGCAATATATAAAAAATTTTTCAAGAAAAAAATCTTTTTCAAAGACCTGAAACATATTATTTTGCAGTTGTATTATTGTATTCATGATATTTACCTTGATTTTAATCAATTTTAAATGGGTTTTTTAAAGTTTTCCAAGCTACCAATGGCTTCAATTAGGGTTAAGGGCCCAAACTCGGGTTAGGGTTAGGAAAACGGTAAGTCTGAGGGTAAAGGCAAGTTGACGGCTGTGTTCAGCAGCTTGAAGAATGGTTAGGACACAGGTTTGTTAATGATTTTGAATGAGTCAAATATTTTCTACTGTAGCATGGGTACCTATGGCCATTACAAAATAAGCAATATATGAAAAAATATTTCAAGGAAAAAATCTTTTTAAAAGACCTGAAACATATTATTTTGCATTTGTATTATTGTATTCATCATATTTACCTTGATTTTTAATCAATTTTAAATGGGTTTTCTAAAGTTTTCCAAGCTACCAATGGCTTCAATTAGGGTTAAGGGCCCAAACTAGGGTTAGGGTTTGGAAAACGGTAAGTCTGAGGGTAAAGGCAAGTTGACGGCTGTGTTCAGCAGCTTGAATAATGGTTAGGACACAGGTTTGTTAATGATTTTGAATGAGTCAAATATTTTCTACTGTAGCATGGGTACCTATGGCCATTAAAGACATCTGCAATATATTCATATTTATTCAAAAAAAATAAAATTTTTAAATGACCTGAAACATATTATTTTTCATTTGTATTATTTTATTCTTGATATTTAGCTTGTTTTGTAATCAATTTTAAATGGGTTTTTCTAAAGTTTTCCAAGCTACCAATGGCTTCAATTAGGGTTAAGGGCCCAAACTAGGGTTAGGGTTAGGAAAACGGTAAGTCTGAGGGTAAAGGCAAGTTGACGGCTGGGTTCAGCAGCTTGAATAATGGTTAGGACACAGGTTTGTTAATGATTTTGAATGAGTCAAATATTTTCTACTGTAGCATGGGTACCTATGGCCATTAAAAAATAAGCAATATATAAAAAAATTTTCAAGAAAAAAATCTTTTTAAAAGACCTGAAACATATTATTTTGCAGTTGTATTATTGTATTCATGATATTTACCTTGATTTTAATCAATTTTAAATGGGTTTTCTAAAGTTTTCCAAGCTACCAATGGCTTCAATTAGGGTTAAGGGCCCAAACTAGGGTTAGGGTTAGGAAAACGGTAAGTCTGAGGGTAAAGGCAAGTTGACGGCTGTGTTCAGCAGCTTGAATAATGGTTAGGACACAGGTTTGTTAATGATTTTGAATGAGTCAAATATTTTCTACTGTAGCATGGGTACCTATGGCCATTACAAAATAAGCAATATATAAAAAATTTTTCAAGAAAAAAATCTTTTTCAAAGACCTGAAACATATTATTTTGCAGTTGTATTATTGTATTCATGATATTTACCTTGATTTTAATCAATTTTAAATGGGTTTTTTAAAGTTTTCCAAGCTACCAATGGCTTCAATTAGGGTTAAGGGCCCAAACTCGGGTTAGGGTTAGGAAAACGGTAAGTCTGAGGGTAAAGGCAAGTTGACGGCTGTGTTCAGCAGCTTGAAGAATGGTTAGGACACAGGTTTGTTAATGATTTTGAATGAGTCAAATATTTTCTACTGTAGCATGGGTACCTATGGCCATTAAAGACATCTGCAATATATTCATATTTATTCAAGAAAAAATTTTTTTTTAAATGACCTGAAACATATTATTTTGCATTTGTATTATTTTATTCTTGATATTTAGCTTGTTTTGTAATCAATTTTAAATGGGTTTTTCTAAAGTTTTCCAAGCTACCAATGGCTTCAATTAGGGTTAAGGGCCCAAACTAGGGTTAGGGTTAGGAAAACGGTAAGTCTGAGGGTAAAGGCAAGTTGACGGCTGGGTTCAGCAGCTTGAATAATGGTTAGGACACAGGTTTGTTAATGATTTTGAATGAGTCAAATATTTTCTACTGTAGCATGGGTACCTATGGCCATTAAAAAATAAGCAATATATAAAAAAATTTTCAAGAAAAAAATCTTTTTAAAAGACCTGAAACATATTATTTTGCAGTTGTATTATTGTATTCATGATATTTACCTTGATTTTAATCAATTTTAAATGGGTTTTCTAAAGTTTTCCAAGCTACCAATGGCTTCAATTAGGGTTTAGGGCCCAAACTAGGGTTAGGGTTAGGAAAACGGTAAGTCTGAGGGTAAAGGCAAGTTGACGGCTGTGTTCAGCAGCTTGAATAATGGTTAGGACACAGGTTTGTTAATGATTTTGAATGAGTCAAATATTTTCTACTGTAGCATGGGTACCTATGGCCATTAAAGACATCTGCAATATATTCATATTTATTCAAGAAAAAAATCTTTTTAAAAGACCTGAAACATATTATTTTTCATTTGTATTATTGTATTCATGATATTTACCTTGATTTTTAATCAATTTTAAATGGGTTTTCTGAAGTTTTCCAAGCTACCAATGGCTTCAATTAGGGTTAAGGGCCCAAACTAGGGTTAGGGTTAGGAAAACGGTAAGTCTGAGGGTAAAGGCAAGTTGACGGCTGTGTTCAGCAGCTTGAATAATGGTTAGGACACAGGTTTGTTAATGATTTTGAATGAGTCAAATATTTTCTACTGTAGCATGGATACCTATGGCCATTAAAAAATAAGCAATATATAAAACATTTTTCAAGAAAAAATCTTTTTAAAAGACCTGAAACATATTATTTTGCATTTGTATTATTTTATTCTTGATATTTAGCTTGTTTTTAATCAAGAACGGTTAGGACACAGGTTTGTTAATTTTTATTGCATTTCTTTATTGGAAAAGGTCATTTTTGTCATTTTCTGTAAGTGAAATTGAAATGGAACTATGCAAACATTAATTTAGCTGCTGATCTGTCTTTTTCGTCCCTGGCACATATTATTTTTTCTGTTGTCTTTTCTCCGCTGTCTACGTTCCTCTGTTGTGGAAAGATGAGAAAAGAGAGATCAATAGACCAGGAGCTTGCGTTGGTAGTTTTCTGTCGCTCTTTTGATCCGCCATTCAGACAGCTGTCAACAATTAGTGCCTTTGCTGCTGATTAAAGAGGGACAAGGGTGGCCAAGACAGGTCTGACATGCCTGTGTTTCCCTAGATCTCCAGTAGGGGCAGCATAGGGCGTAACCTCTGCTGTAAAAATAAGATGGTCCAATATCTGTGATGCATCACTCAAATAAATGCTACAAATTGTTATAAGACTGGTTATGCCGTATTTACCCAGAGTCAATGCTTTGAGAATATTTAATTGGGCAACATAAATGCAATTAATTTTTAAAAAAGCGCTTAAAAGAAGTACACTAACTTTTCTCACCGTAACCCCTGAGCTACGAAAAGACATTCTTGGCGCAGACACAGCGTCCCGCTTTTGCGCGTGAGGAAGGGGAAACGGAGTCGACGTTACGTGCGTGTGTTATATGCATCAGCATAATGGGAAACAGGCTCGTGAGCGCCAGCGGTCTCAGGGGGGTTCGGTTAGACGTGTCTCGCCTGTCACACGGGGGGAGCCCTGGGGCTACCCGAGAATGCAGCCATTTTTCAGTAGGGGGGTGACGGTAACGGAAATGATCTCAGCGCTCTCTCCCTCGAGCGGGCAGGTAGCTTCCCTCACGCGCATCTCTTTCATCTCCGCTCGGCGAGCGTTCCGCAGACTTCCAATCATTTTCCATTACTTCTCATACGAATTACATCACGTTGGCCATTTTCTACAGAGTCTTATTAGTAACTGTTAATGGCTAATAGCTGTATATTATTTTATTTCCTAATTGTATGCCTATATTATGCATTCACTCAGTATTAGATGATATATCATGGTAGCACAATTCAATAAAGATGAATAAAAATGTATTTTCAAATTAAAAAATGTTTATTTTATGCCTTTTTACTGTTTGCTCCCCAGGCTCCAGAGGCTCCAAAACCTCAAGGGTGGTTAAAAATCACCCTGTCATTTCCAACGATATCAGAACCCCTATTTCCGTTTGGATAGGGTTTATTGCTGGAGGCATGAGATTTAAGCCGTCGGTGACATCACCTCTTGCTCGTCTCTCAAGGAAAGCCAGTGTGATTTGCTCTGGCAGACATTGGCTGGCCTGCTGTGTGTTCTTGTGTTTAAAGCTTTATCATTAAATCCACGGTTTTTCATTTTTCGGTCAGGGAAGTATCCTTTCTGCAGCCAGGGTTCATTGGCAAGATTTCAGGGTTTTCTTTATCTCTGTTGATCACACATGGATTTAAATGCCCTTTCTCAAAATAGATCTGCTTTAGCTTTAAATTAATGTATAAACCTAGATTTTCTTATGATTCATATGTCATTGTTGGAATATCAAACATATTTGGTATCAGTACAAGTAAACACACCTGTATCCTAAAATATTACGGTGCTTTGCAGAGGAACAGTGGATATCATAAAACCTATTTATATAAGATCTTGGCCAATTGACTGCATGTGGCTGAGGATACCTGAATGAATACAGGCTTACTAATAGAAACTTAGGCCATATTGCAGAACCAAAGTTGTGTAATGCGTCTGTTATGCCGTTGAACAGTTTTCATTTTGTTCAATAAAAAGCTTCTAAATTTAGCAAAAGGTGAACAGTCGTCAGTCGAATGACATCCTGCTGTTTTCCTGCTGATGATGATGATGATGATGATGAAGCATTTGGGGTGGGTAGACAAAATCTGGCGTGCTTGTGAGAAGACCACCATCCGGGTAGAATAAAGCAGATTTCAGTGGGACACCACACCTTTCAGCAGGTGATCCAGACTGGGACCTTATTGCGCCCACCTGTGCTGCTTGTAACCACAGCACATGCATATGGATGAACATCTCATCCAAATGAGACCATCGGCTCTGGCCAGTGTTCACCTGGGAAAGATTACTCCCACTTTACCTGGGATCTCATACGGGCCTCGAGAAAGGACAGAAGGTGTGACTGAGGAACTTGTTCGCTCTACAGCTGCATCATGTGGCTCCCTGGTCACTGGTCCCAATTTTCAGGGCTGTGCCTTTGACACGGGGAAATTCAAACTGCCCGCATTTGATTCTTCCCTTTTCAGGAAGACTGGCCGTGCTGACATGAATCCTTCTGCTTTGCCTTCTTCTTCCTGTCAGAGAACCTGGCGAGGTCAGCTGCTGATGAAAATACGATCTGTGGACCAGCTGGGACCAGAACACCTGCAGACTTTCAAATGACATCATTGGCACGGTCAAGTAAATGGCAATCCCATTACAAACGACTGGTCTGGAAAGCTCAGTCTTGGGTCCTAATGGAAGCATGTCTGCACTGTTTCTGTAATGTTACTGGATCATTAGTTGAGGTCACACCAGACTAATACACAAGGTTAGTGAGGCCTGGGTGTACAGGAAATGACCAGACCTTCAGTCCATGTTAGAGCGGTTGACTACATTAGAGAAATGGGCCCTCAATTTTCAGCTCAGACTTGGACTTGGATTTGGACTTCGGAACTGGAGACTGGATACTTGACTTGGTCTTGTAGTTAAGTGACTTGAGTACAACATGGAATGGGCTTTGCACTTGTTTTTTGCATGGTTGGTCACTCTGGAAGAGAACGTCTGTTAAATGTTAAAAGTGTTCTGATGTTACAGTAATAACACAATTACTGGACAGCTAAAGTTTTCAAAGCTAAGGTGGGCACAGAGGAACAGGAGGTAGTCTTAAATTTGAATTATTTAAATTAAAATTTTTAATTTAGGCCAGAGAACAGATCAAAGTTCAACAGCGGTGGTGCCACAAAGACTATGGGGTATGGGGACAGAAGCAGTGGTGGATCAAAGAGACTACAAGGAAAGCACTGTAATTTAAACCAAAAATATATACGCAGAGAGGAACATCTGCATGTCTGTTTACAGGAATCCCCTCCCTCAAAGACCAGATCGCCCGTTTGCGGTCTCTTTTCAAAACTAATCTCTCGGTGTGTTTTCATAATGAGGAATTATCTTGCCAAGAGGAGAGTATGCTGCCATTATTCCAGGTCAGAATGACACGATGGTCATTTAAAAAAAAAAGAAAAACAATTCATTTTAATGTTTTATCAATATTCTAGTGTATTCCTTCTTAATCTTGTTTTATGTTTTTAACTTGTATAATTGACATAACCTTGCTGTTATTTTTCCCTTTGAGCTACATTCTGTATGAGTGGTGCTATACAAATACGAGCTATTGTTAATATTATTCTTCATATTATTAAGTGCTTCCAGGATGTATTATAGATTAGCATGCAGCTGGGAAAATTACCCTCTATTTTTAGTTTGACTGGTTGAAGTTTTTAGTGTTTACACTCTTTGGCAATCATAGAGGGGAGATAAATGCTGGAATTATATGTGCACAATATTGCGTTGCTATGGTTATTATAATCAGGCAAAAGAAAGCTTAGTATAGCATACATAACACTGACAAGCTGACCTCAAATGTACACAGTATATATTAGCTCTCTATGAATTTGGCACATTCACTGGAATATATGCATGGATTTTTCTAAATTTCTTGTGAATGCAGTTTGGGAAAATGAAAAAAAAAAAACATTTTTAAATAATTTAAATTCCAAACTTTTCCCCCATACTCTTTTTTCCTGGAGGTGTGCGCGTGGAGGCAGTGGGGGGAGATCGGGTGAGTGTTTGGGGCTCTCAGATGTACGGTTTGGGTTTTTTTGGAGGATTTACATCAGCGCGTTCGGTGAGAGAGGCACGCTTAGGCACTGGGAGTGCAGGGAGCCGAAAGTATGTTCTTGCGGGATTAGCCGTGGGTAAATATTTACTCTCCTGTTGTGGATGTGGAGCCACAGTTTGATGTGTGTACAGAGGGTCTCCCTGTTTGACCTCCCCCACACTATACATTCAGCCCTGGTCTTCGGAGGTTTTAACACTGTCAACATCGTCCTTCTCATCAAATAAATAGAACAGAACATCTGGAGGATAGGTCTAATCATAGAGTAGCCATCACCAGAAAGGAATACGTGGGCTACTGGCCTCTCCTGCGAGCCCTTCTGTGTAATTTCTATCTCCTCCATGCTGGACATCCTGGTCAAGTAAAGAGTAAGGGTTAAATGATAATATTATCCTATCCTGTGTTTTCAGGGCAACGTAATTAAAAGCTGTAGATGTTTTTTGTCATGGCCTGTCCATATTATGTTATGGCAGTGCCCCTGCTTGCAGTCTGGTCTGGCCTGATTGGGTTGTAGGTCATGTAGACCAAAAACGCATCTGAGGCCAGGGCAGTATTCGTTGATGATCTGCTGGAATTCTCCAAGGGGAGAATATTGGATAATGCATCGTGTGCATTGAAAGGCAATTTCTTTTGTCTTTTTTGGTTAAGACATTCATCTTGGCTGCATTTCCATCCAATTCTTTCAGCATAACCCTGTTCTTTAAATCTGTTGGCGTTATTTCTCATCCCACATATGCTCATAAATTATGAATACCACACTTAGCAAATAAATAATGCTGATTTATTGCCTGCATTAGACTGAATAAAAAGTACCCAAGGAGGAAAATGTGTAAATGTGAATACTTTTGCTGTGAGTTCCCTGGGCTGTTCATGTTATTCTTTGTAATTAATAAGAACTGAGAAACACAGACAGATTTTATACTCTGTCCGCTCAAAAGATGATACTGTACATCTGATACTGTTCTATAAACAACAGTCTCGTTAGTAATATATGAGCTTTCTAGACAGCAAGCTTAGTGTAAGTAATAAATTTAAATGCACTGTAAACAGAGATCTGTTACTGTTTTTATTGCTGCTGAGTGCCCATTTCAAGTTTTTCACGGTTAAATAAACACGCACCTCTATTGTAACTGTGATATATTGTAATGGATGACCTGATTAAGTAGCACACACAATGCAAACATAATGAATTAACATTCAGTATTACTGGTACAGCATGTCCAGAACACAATGAGGACATTACTCAGAACGAAGACTGTTCTTCCATGCTTAAGCCCTGTAGTTGCTGTAAAAGTGTATTGTATTGATTGAACTAGTTGTTCTGCTTATATTGGATTTGCTGATTATTCATTTAAGAAATTCAGGTTAAATATCTCATTAAACATTTCCCTACCACTGGTGTTACACAAATCTATTTTCGGGTTAATTACCAGCAAAACTCTCCAAATGCTTTGTGGATAACAAATCACTTTTAACCCATTAAGGTGTAAGGTCAAAAACATGCGATTAGAATGTTCTTAACGGAACGTTCTAATGCTGATGTCACAGTCACTGCCAGTACTGTAACTGAAAGTGATGGGGTTCTAGAACACTGACTGTTTTTTTCTTTCACCTGCTCTTCAATTGGTTAAAGACGATGTTGATTTTATCAGTTCTGAACACCATTTTATCCCCAATGTCTCTGTTCTGCCATGACTTGGAAACGGCCATCACTGGGACCACCTCCATCGGTTCGGGGGCGGGGGGGGGGGGGGGGAGTGCACACTGGCCACTGGGGCATGCCCTGCCCGCCACCATTTCTTCTGCCATGGCAATGGGCGCTGGCACTGCCCATTGGCATTGGGTACCACTGCGGTATGTACATGCTCTTCAGAGGTATACATGCCCCCTGCCAACCTAATCTGCTCCTTCTGGTTGGCACGACTCGCTGTACCTCAGTTTCTTATCTCTCCATATAAGGATTCATTATTTTTCAACTCTGTCCTCATTTACGATCTGTTTTGAAACAAAACCAACCAACGGTGACATAATCAACCACCAGGGAAAGGTAAATTTATCAGAAAAGCAACTTCCAAGATGTTGTGATTACATTGCAAAGATTAAATAACCCAATTGTTTACATCAAAGCTCGCCAGTGAGCCAGTTCTTGTTTTTTTTTTGTAGAAGAACAAGTAAGCTTTTATGCTCTCAGACCCTGGAACTGCAGACAGCCAAATAAGCCGACGTCAGAAAGCAGCTAAAAGCCCAGCTTTTAAAGTTAGCCTTCAGTTGCACCGGGTCGCTTTTATTGCTGTTATTCTTATTTTATCTTTAATCTGGTCTGTATATGTTTTTGATCTTACCTTTATGTGTTCCTGTCCAGTTCCTGGCCAGCCGAGCGTTTTCATATCCTCGCAGATATAACGCTTGGGCCCAAAAGCACTGCTTCTGAGGGTAAGCCCTCCCAAATTGCACAGAGGGGCACAGTTGATCCCTGTCAATGATTTAATAGGATGAATCATGATTGGGGGTGATAAATTCAGACTTGGTGCACAAGTGGTCAGTGTTCCAACGAAGAACATTTTTCCAGAGAATGGAAAAAAGGGTTGAGCTTACATTCCACAATTGTAATATTTACTGGAAATATTGAAATATCATATGATTACAGGGGAAATAGTGTATCAGAAGTAATACTGTGCATGTTACAATTACTGAACAAATTACTATAGCTCTGGATTAGGGTGTGTGGCACAGAAATAAGTAAGAAAGAAAGTGCTGTTGTGTGTTCTGTGAATTTTGTTTAGTCCTTTAATTGTCATTCCTTATAAATGCCTTCTAAATCAAAACAGACATGTGAATGGATACTGTAGCACGTGTTATGTTAATCGACAATTCCAAGTTTAAAGATGCTTTCTAACTCTCAGTTTAAGGAACCTATTTCATGGTGGTCATGCATTTTCACAGCGATGACATTTGGATACCGTCAACACGCCTTCATGAATTTTATAAACTGCTGCACTTGATCCCTTAAGAGGGCAAAGATGTTTCCACAATTTTTCCAATAATAATAATAATAATAATAACAACTGAAAAAACCCAGAGATGAGTCACTGCAGACAGAGCGCGTTTGCTGGTGAACCTCCCGTGTTTGGTCCGTCGCATATTTCCCGGTGAAAGACTGGTGGAAAACATGTCCCGCTTGTTAACATTCTCCGATTCACTCCGCACTTGTGATCCCTCCTTGTGCCGGGCTTACTATAAATATTTGAGTGTAACTGTTGACACAAAGATAACACTGACAAATTGAGTTAACATTTCGGTTGTAGATTATTGCCCGGGCGCGGCGGGGGGAGGAGCAGCGCCCGCGGTCCGCACGAGCGCGTCTGCAGCGGCAGCCCCAATGTGTTTAGTCTGTGTTTACACAGTCGCTCTTGAAGACGTCGCATTTCGCAGCTTCATTCCGTTTTGATTTATTTTGATTTATCCAAGCCCGGGAAAGACTCTAAAAAAAAATCACAGGCCCCAGTTTTCACTACGACAGAAGAAGACCTACATGATTAGTCTTTGGTATTAATCATTTGTAATGATTCAGCAAGTTTGGAGCGATATCGGGTCTCTGGATGAAATATGACTCCGATATCTTGACTCCGATATCTTTTTCCCAAGAAATGTTGGGAGTTTACCGTAACGTTATTTCATCCTGTTAGCAGGATAAAAAAAATAAAATAAATAAAAAAATTCTGTTATTAGCTAGTTCTGCTTGAATTGTTCTCCAGCCAAGCAAACGCTGTCACAGACAAAGCAAGACGGGCTCGTTTGGAAAGTCGAGACCGAAAAGCCGAAGATGCGAGGCTTCGGAACTTTGTTCTCTGGTGGACGGCGAGCCAAACGATACAGTGCATCCATCTGCTTCACCCCCCTGATGAATGACACGGAGGTCTGGAGGAGGAAGTCTATAGATCACCGAGCAGCACACCTTGGCAGGCCCAGGAGTGCTGTAAGTGAAAGCAAATGAGGCCCGAGCACGTGTGTGCTTCTCTTTAGTGCACAGGCAACGTTTGGAGGGGCAGCACGTCTGTGGAACCACGATCAAACAGGATGCAGTAAGGATATTTATTACATCAGTTTATAAATGAATTTTTCGTGGAAAATAGCGGTCAAATTACCGAATAGATAAAGCAGACAGTGCGGAGGGATGTTCTGATTACTAATGGGATGAATGATGTTGTGAAAGTGAAGATGGGTGTAATTGTAAAAATGACTTAATGAGGTTTAAGAATTTAGGTTGCAGGTTGATTTTTCTCCCCAATGTTTTTTCATTTCATGGCAACTTCAAAAAAGTTTTGGAAGCATTGTTTTTTTTTTCAGACATATGGTGTCTACATCAAGGATTGAAAAGAACATTGTGACGGACGCTTACTGGTGGTGATGCGTTTTTGCATGAAACAGGATTCTTTCAGCTAAAATCTTTTAGACTGGCCATCACATTTACAATGGCTTTTCAAAAACTTAGCCTCTTGCAAAAGCTTTTTATCATCATATCACTCTGTGTGCATGCACACACACACACACACACACACACACACACACATATTTAAGGCATTTTTATAAAAACTCATCATTTTATTTCCTGTACTGCTTATGACAAAAACTGACATGAACTGTGGCCTGAAAAGAAAATTAATGTCTGAGAAAGTGGCTTCAGACTCAGACTTAGAAAACATCGCTATGAGTCAACACCACAAACTCAACAAACACGTCAAAATGTGACGAACCCCACAAACAAAATACCTCAGTCAGAAAGTGTGAAGCTCAAACGTCAGTTAGCCTGCGTCATACTCCCTGACCCCATGCTGTAGTGTATCATGCTGTACAGCTGTACCGAGTCAGAATGAAGTAGTCTAGGACTACAAGAAGCCAAGAGAGAAGGTGGAGAGAGCAGAGGGAAGAAAAGAAAGAAAGGACAGAAAAGATTGAGAGGAGACATTGGAGAAGAGTGAAGAATAGGAGAAGAATAGAGGAGAGAGAAGGTGAGAGAACTTCAGGAAACGTTGAGGAGTGATAATCATTAAGAGGAAAGAGAAGGGATGTGAGGTGGAAGGGAATTGTGGGATGTGATCCAAAGGAGTGCCCAGCAAAACATCCAAATGTACAGTACTCTGTAAGAGTCGATTTGACACTGAACATTTGACTGTGTGAGAGTTGCAGAGCGGGCAATATGGACGCAGTGGCGCAGTGGCGCAGTTGCGCAGTGGCGCAGTGGCACAGTGGCACAGTGGCGCAGTGGCACAGTGGGTAACACTGTTCTCGCACAACAAGCAGGTCCTCGGTTTTATGAAGTCAGATAATTACTGAAGGTAATTAAAAAAATTAAACTTTCCCAAATGACTCAAGCTTTGGGAAGGCCTCTTAATTGACATGGCTTTGATTTGTTTTGGCAAGAGGTTGTGCTGGCATCTTTGGGGTCCATGTGACTGGATTCTGTGTCAGTCTATGCTAAGCAACAGTCAGGGGCATAGCTAGGCAACAGCGCTGCCCCGGCACAGGGCTGTTTGTGTTGTCACGGGGTTAATAAGACATCATGTGATGTCAAACCACTCGCTGTGCATTGACAAATCTTTTCCCCTCCATGTGCTCAGCCAATCAACCTGTGGCACTGGTGTGACACAGCTGAGAGATAGACGGCCATTTCCTGAAGGAGATAATTCAGGACAGGCTGTGGAGGGTGGAAGAGTCCTGATTGCGTAAGTGTGTGCAGATGGAGGGAAAATAAGGACTTGTGTGTTTAATCTATCCCAACAGCGACAGGGGTAGATTCAGCGGTGGTGTCACAGAGTCAGAACTTCCACTGGCTTTGAACCCCCATAGTCCCAGAACTGGTCTTCAATGATATCGTTAAAACGAGCGCTGCAGGTGGCTTAGACCAGCAGCCCAAGTTTTATACAGCAACGCCGGTGGCGCCAGTGAGAAGTGGTTTAAAGATGGCTTCCTGATGTGTGACTACCATCACAGTCCCCTAAAGCACTGGCACCCCTGTGAAAAGTAAGCGAAAAGAAAATGGCTGCCCCAGGCAAATCAGCTGGAGCCATTCATTACAGAGAGAGAAACTTTTCACAAATGGCACCATTTAGTTGGCCTACATATGTTCTGAAAAAACTGCCTGAAAACTGCAAAAAACTAAAAGCCAAAAAACTTCAACTGCTCACTCTTGGCTATGTTAAAAGGCAATGATAAGGTATTTAGTCTGCTTCAATGTTTATGATCTCTGATCTCTGTATTTATTAATATTGCTTTGTGTCTCAAAAGGAGAGCTCCTTTCATCAGCATGCTAATGTAAGACTCAAAGGCAACTTTACTCTCTCTCTCGCAAGTGAACTATGCAGACAAGCATTTGTTCTTTTAATCACTTTCTTAAAACTCCAAAATCCAAGACATGATCTCCACACATGCACAAATAACTTTCACCAACTTAAAAACAATAACAACAACAACAACAATTTGCAGGGGAGTGCTCACCCTTTAGGACCTTCTGAGCAAAGTTTGTGCCTTACAAAGCAACAGTTTATTGAGTAACACAAGGCCGTGCTTGAGTGATGAAATCCCGCGGCCTTAATCGAAAACACTAAAGCGGTCTACAAGCTCGGCTATTGTCTTTAATGGCGGAAAAAACGAGAGCTTTTTGGAACTGAACTGACAGAAATGCCAGTCAGGTCGAGCGAAGAATGAGAAAATGATTGACACTGTGGTCGACAGTCTTGGTTTCCAGTGATGGTGCTGAATGTTTTTCTCCCGTTTCTGGTCAAGGGATGAAAGAACAAGCCACAGCCAATAAATTCTCTCACATTCTGTGGTTTTTTGCGACACATAAATACCTCGGTCATAACTGGATATGAACATGACACATATGTGGTATGAGGCGGCAGCTTTAACACGCAATTTTTATTTTCTCTTTTGTGCAAAACAGGCCTACTGTGAGAACTATGGTCTTAGTGGCCTATCATGCATATCGTTTATCTAACTTCAACTCAAGCAACTGCCAACCTTGCAAATGCAATTTGCTAATATTAGCATTTTATTCACAAGTACAGTGGCTTGCAGACGTGTTCAAAGCTTCGCACCGTTTTTAGGTTTTGTTGCCTCAGGTCTTGAAATGATACCACTTTTAACCGTTCTGTTTTTTCTGTGAATGTCTTGACTAATTTTTCACATTTTCATTTTAAATTAACGAAACTCTCCATCAAAATGCTACAATACTCAAATCATATATTTCATGCAAAAAAATGCTAATTTGACCATATGCAATATTGGAAGCCTCCTCCACAACTCCATGAACTGCACTGGGGACATGCGGGCTGAAAATGCTGTAATTGCTCTCGTGCTTAGAAAGGGTAATTAGGGTGGCAGGAACATTTCAGAAACAGGAAGTCGTGCAAATCACGCGCGTGCATGTAGGCCTAGATTTAGGCTCTGTGGGCTGGTCATGCTAATCGCCCCAGTCTTCTTCACTGCGACAGCAGATCCTGTCATACGGGCTGAGTTTGGAGCGGGCCCCAGGGGCTTGGTGGCCCCTATACAAGAATGTTGTTGTGGCCCCAAAGTGCTCCAGCACTAAGCACACCCACAACTTGAACCGTGTGACCCAGGAATAGCTGTGGCTCTCAACAACAGCAGTGTACAGTGGTGTAGTGTAGCGTTGTAAGTGAAATAATGGTGAGGTACTCGATCTGTGCTTGAGTTAATGATGCACATAAAATGTGGGTGTATGAGATGATACTGTGCGTATGATATGATTGGCTGTCTGGTGGTCCAGCGTACAGACCATAATTTGCTTGCTGGCATGCAACCACCGTTCCGACATTAAAAGCCCTCAATGGCTCCGATCTAGAAAAAAATGAGGAAAAATGTCCATGAGCCGATTAATCCTGGTCTCTCCACATAAATAGCATGGAAAGCATTGAGAAGAAGAAAGCCATTACAACAAAAAACACAGAAACCCCAGATCAAATGCCATATGGAGTTTGCAAGAAAGCAATTAAGTGAGGTTTCTTGATCAGATAAGACGAGATTGGATTTTTTTTTTGTTGTCAGAATCCAATGTGTTACATCTGGTGGAAACCCCAACACTGGTTGGCCAGTACTATGTTTTTGTTTTGACTGTGTGGAGTAGGTTGTGTAGATCAGAAAAATTGTACATTTATATTTTTAGTGTCATGATTTTTATCTCTGTTGGAAAAAAAAGTGAAAACTGTGCATGGGTCTGAATAATTTTGCACGTCACTGTAAATGTACTCTTTGACCCGATATTTATTTTTTCCATGGAAAGATTAAAGCCCATTCTCTAAATACCACAGACAACCATCAGTAGAAAGCCCAAATAAAGCTGCAATGCATGTTAGTAATTTAACAAAATCTGACAAAAGCTGCACAATAGCTGAAATGACAATAAAAATATTTTTTGCAACAAACAAAAAAATTGGACATGCAAGCGTGGAACTTTCTTCACTCAACAATACTGAGTATCACCATCTAATGACCTCATTTTTTAATTGGTCGATTTAGGGCATGAAATTCCAAAATCAGTGATGTCATAGAGCTCTGTCTTCTAAGGAGCAGTTATGTCTATAACACATAACCAATTGCATTTGAGTGAATTAATGAGAGGAAGTGTTCCATGTCTGATAGCAAGGTTTTACGCGCTGTCAGTTTGTACCAAAAAAGATCCCCCAGTGCATTTTAACCATCATCATCCCTGTTGCATGATCGAGTCTATTCCGCCTCCATTTAAACGGCCCCTTCTTCCCTGTGGTTAAGTACCGTAATTATCAGAGCTGGGCAGAGCATCTGCTGTGCTGAGAGAAAGCAGACTTGTTTTCCTCCACTGAGAGATGGGTGATAAAGGAAGAGGACTCTTCGGCCAGATGTCGGTGCTGGAGCGTGATGCGGTGTTTCTTGGGGAGCTGTGTGAGGGCACACGGACCCTTGCAACACATTCCTGCAGCCAGCACCTTGGGTTTTAGCACTTCAACAGGTCTGCTCCAGGCTTCAAATGCAACGCTGCCTTTTTTGGCTCTGGCCTTTGAAACACTTCAGTCAACACCTAGTTCAAGCTGTTGGCCACCTGCAGTCTACGCCAGCCCTCAAAGAAATCGCAAAAACACTTCCCGCCAAAAATAAGTCCTGAAGGAGTGAGGTACAAATGGGCTGCTGAACTGAAAACAGCTTTGTGTGGCCTTTGGCCAAAGCAGAGATCTCTTTACTGTAGAAAAGATTTCACTCATTCATTCATTCATGTATCTATTTATTGACCATACCTGTTGTACCTTGATTGATCCTGGTTTTTCCATTGTCTTGAAAACACATTTAAATTTATATTATTATGTTTGTTTGTTTTTTGATTTTCTTTATTTGTCAAAGTATAAAGGAGCAAATACTTCATGCAGCATTCACTTCCCTGTTGAGCCTATAAAAAATAGTGGTTTGTGTTCAGCAAAGACCCACAGAGCTGGGGCCTACTAGACCGTTTGTACGAACGTGGTCTTACTGTCGAAACAGATGTGGACCTCTCTGCCCACTCCTGAATTAGTTAAATACAAGGCTCAGCTAAACCAATACCAAATCACACGTTTGATCCACCTACTGAACGGGCATTGCAAACCTTGGGGAGGTTTTGGGGTCCAGGCAAAAGCAGAGTTTGATGTTTAAGTATGGGGAGGGGGGGGTGGCTATGGGAGTGGGTGGGTTGAGAGATTTGGAATTGCAGATTTGGTGGGGGGGGGGGGGGGGGGGGCATGGCCCGGTGGGGGGGCACGGCCTCTTCAGTTCCCCCTTAATCTCCGCTCATGGGTCCAGGCCTCTGTATAAAACCTTCTCACCTTTGAATCATTTCATAAATACCACAATGCATTTTTGACTCTCCAAAGAACATCTCGCCTGGAAAAAGTCGCCTGGAAAATCCTTCCTGTTGTTCGAAACTTAATTCTGTTCCTGGAAGTCTTAAAAAAAAAAAATAAACAAAATAAAACTCACCAAAGAAACATTGTGGGGCCTGTGGACTTCATCAAATGGCAGTTCTCAGTTATTAAAATCAGCCCAACTCACCATCACTCCAGCAGTCCTGGACTGAAAGCAGTCCCAGCTGGTCCGTGCTGTGGTCTTCCAGCCGCAGATTCTTATGGGAACGGTTTAACTTTTAGGGTTCCCCTCACAGGGATAAGGGAGGGTTTTTGAATTGGCACGATCCTTGATATGTTTCATATTTCGTATGTCAATATAAAGAAGCTTCACTCACATTTATGATTTTCTTTTTTATCAACACTGGATAAATTCTAGGCCTCTGCAGTAGTCCTATTCAGTGAAAATACATGTAGTTATTAAATGCGTGGAAAAGCAAGTTAAAAGACGGGATTGCCCAAAACACTGAAGGGCAAAATAAAAAAAGTGTATTTGGATTTAATCAATCCAACCATCAGTTAATTCTCATGGCAGTAAGGAATAAGCTGTGGTGTATCATTTGCTAGTAACAAACAATTCTAGACGATTCAGATAGGGAAGAGAATTTATTCGTGTCTCAAAGAAAGTATTTGAAAAGTGTAAGAAGAACTTTAGAAGAATGAAAATAAAATTGACCACTTTGTATTATTTTTTCCCTTTTAAATATTACATAAAATAAATAATTTATTAGCGAGCAGTCCGGATAAGCAGTGGATGAATAC
The DNA here is from genome assembly GCF_013347855.1 of Anguilla anguilla. Classification (NCBI taxonomy): domain Eukaryota; kingdom Metazoa; phylum Chordata; class Actinopteri; order Anguilliformes; family Anguillidae; genus Anguilla; species Anguilla anguilla. The sequence continues at coordinate 47,155,540 of NC_049210.1, forward strand.
GATGCTGTGACTCCGTATGCCAGTTATTCGGCGGTTACTCTGTGCAGAGGACTCCTCCGTGCCCAGAGTTCCTCCGGCGAGTTTGCGTCTTCAGCAGGCGGGCCTGGGACTTCAGTGGTGTGCATTTAAAGTCTTTTGAAATGAGCTCGTACGTCATAAATACCTTCGTCCTACGATCACACGCAAATGCACATGCACACAAACCCCCACGGCCTCAGTCCTGCCCTGTCAGCTCACTCTGACGTGACATTTAAGTAGCCTAATGTAGGAAACATGTTTCCTTTACATTTCCTGTGTCATCCTCCTTTTTTTTTAAACGATCAGCCATTTTAAACCAGTTTGGCACAGAGAAAGGGCTTCCTATTTAGTCCCGTGCGCACAACTCACAAAAAAAACAAAAAAACAAACATCCCAAAAATGCACGTACTGCGAGACACTTAGCGTGCCACTTGAGTTCAGGCTCTTCCTGTAAATAGTGCTTTTCCTTCTAGAACAGATGTCCTTTTTGTGAATGTATTTTATAAATTTTTTTTTTTTGCCTTAGCGTCTTTGGAAATCGTCCTTCTTCAGTGCAGTAAAACGGTCCCGGCAGACCCAGCGCGGGGGGTGGGGTCGAGGGGGGGGAGGGGGTGTCGGGGGGGTCGGGGGGGGGGTGAGGGTCAGTGGCTACACCACGATGGGCAGGAAGTGCGTGGCGTTGTGCTTCCGCCTGGTCTTCTTCCCCCTCAGCGGCTTCCCCTTGGCGCTCAGCCCCACGAACATCTGCTTCTTCCCGTTCTTCCAGGCCGCCGAGGCGTAGGTGTTGTAGCCGTTCTCCTCGATGCGCTCCTTCAGCTCGCAGTCCACGCCGTAGTCTCTCTGCAGGGCGAGAGGGCACAGTGTGTGGGCCTTCATCCCGGCTTTTGGCACAAATAAAACCCTTAAGGCTACTGGGTTCTGTGATGAACATAAACAGAATATAACCCGGTACTCTAACGAGTAAGAGCAACAGTTCGGATCTCCCCAGCACGAGTTCAGACAAATTATACTACATTGTCCAAATTCAGGTCTGAATTCCTCATTTTTGTAAAAACTAGGCAGACATAGAATGAGAGAGATTTGCCAGAAATTGAAATGATTCATCACATAAGCGCTAGGCAACCCTCAAGTCCTAGAGTTTTAATTTTCTGGATGCTGTTGACAGGTTTCAGCGGTTATCAGACATAAGTGTTATTCGTGTTTAAATTGTACTGTGTGCGAACAATTTCATATATACAGCCATATGCAATAAAATATTATTGAAACTGTCCATCTGCTTATAGCTGATTATTATTTTATGATGCTGTTGATCTTTAAAATGCACAATGTTTGCTCTTTGACATCAGTGATGGTAAATGGACTGGAGTGATGCTATGCATCTGCCAGGGTGATGAAGTTAAAGCCCCCCACAGTCCACACACCTGCAGTGCTAAAGTTCATTACCCATCATCTTCTTAAAGTGTTCCTTTATTCCCCATTCCCCACAATTTTGAATGTCCAGTTACAACTGTGAGCCGGTTTCATTGCTGTAAAATCCTTTTCTTGCTAATCTGACAGGGCCGTCACACCTTTCTAAATGCATCTAGCGGAGCCCTTTCATTTCAGAATACACCTGTTGAGCTGGCAAAGCTATTGGGCAGAATTGGCTGTAAATTTGATCAACCAGAGAAGCACATCCGGCAAACGAATGTCCACCCAAATGAAACCTTCCCTCCCTTGCCTGATGGCAATTACAGTTTTCCTATGTAGGCCCTGTAGACTGAGTTTGTTATGAACTATATATTCTTATTTTTTATCGCTTAAATACAATGAAAGCAGAATTAGAGGTTTAAATGGTTCTGAAGCCTGAACTGCTCATTAGAATGACTTGCCATAACCTCTGCCTTTACCTGCCCATTTCCCTGGAAGCCTGCATTTGTGTGATTTGTTAACGATGCAAGCCTGTATTTGTGTGATTGGTTAACGATGCAAGCCTGTATTTGTGTGATTGGTTAACGATGCAAGCCTGTATTTGTGTGATTGGTTAACGATGCAAGCCTGTATTTGTGTGATTGGTTAAAGATGCAAGCCTGTATTTGTGTGATTTGTTAATGATGCAAGCCTGTATTTGCGCGATTGGTTAATGATGTAATTCTGTATTTGTGTGATTGGCTAACGAGGCTGCAGCCAATGCTAATGATTCAGGTCTCATTAACACAGGTATATGCAGCATGATGAATGATTATCACATTGTGTTAATGCTTTTTTCAGTTGCTTTATAGGTTTTTTTATTTTTTCAATTGAAAGAGAGCCAATTAAATGTTTATGGAGGCAGGTGTGTCTAAATGTTTAAATAAGGAAATAATATCAGCTTACAAAAAAGGGAAAATAGGTTTATAGATTTGACATTTACCCGCTGTTTTCTAGCAATGTTAGCTTTTAGTTTTTCTGGGAATATAGCAAATGATATACTTGTATGTAGAAAACATCAACATAATGGAAACATACAAGGAGACATATGTTAATTGATGAAAGTGATCCAGTTAAGGGACCAGAGCACCACTGAAAGGCTGACATAGCTGTAGATGCCCACACTTGTGTGGAGGAAAGTAATTCAGCAGCTGGCGAGGTTCACGTGAAGCCTCCATTTTAGAGGAGGCAGCGTTGGGGAGGCTCATGACAGCATGCTCCCTTTGAAGTAGGCTTTTACTCAGGGATCATTCAGGTGCAATGAAGTGGAACGATTTTCTAAAACCACCACAAAGTTACTTTTTTCTTTTTTAGACCCGAGACAAGAAGGCTCTTTGCCAACATCAAACAAATGCGGAGTTCAGGAAGAGTTAGGAGGTATTGGAACGAGTGTTGACTTTAATATGGAAAAAATGGGGGAGGGGGGAAAAATGATGATTCTTAAATAATTCACATGACTACTGTGTATGCAACATCTGTCAAATTAAAGACCAATCACAGCCATGCGTTCTTCCTGAAATTACAACAACAATAGCAAGATAAAAGCCACAGTGAAATTGAATGGATTTCAAATATTTATGTCCACGACAGGCACATGACTTGCAGCTAAAGATGATTTGGTCTAACTGACTAAAGATAGACACCGGAAAGCTTCTAGATACACGGCACTGAAACACTCACTCATGAAACCGGTCACAGTCAGTATCACCCGTGCCTGTGCTTTATTATTATGTGCACTGTCCGAGAGAGGAATGTAAAAATGGCCACAATGTCCCCCTAGAGATGGAGGGTTGAGTCTACGGGACATTCCCCGACTGCTGGTCTGCCCCTTTTCCGAATTTACAGACATTACTGTGACAGACTGAGATTCCAAATGCGATGGCTATGCCAGTTTAGGGAAGAAAATGTTCTTGGCTGCAAAGCGTTATGGTGAACATCATGTACAACGATAATCGACCACCGCCACCACACAGTACAAGGGCGGCAGTGAGGGTTTCACAGTAGTGAGGGTTTCACAATAGTGGGGGTTTCACAGCAGTGAGGGTTTCACAGTAGATCTGTGGAAGTGAAACTTACCGCTCCATACACCTCCCCCCTCTTGCTGATCGCCAGGTAGTAGTTGCTGGTGAGCCCCCTGATGGCCACGATCCCCACGGCAACCGATTTGATCTCCAGCACACCTGTAACGCAGAAAGGGACACACACACACACACCGTTCATAAACGCCTGCATTCATACCGCCATAACGCTGTGCTCATAGAGACAGTGGTGTTCTGTTTCGTCCCGTCCTGCGTACCCTGAAGAGCAGAATGATCACAGGCCAGCACAGAGATGAAACGCGATGCCTGTGTTTTTCTCCTCGAAATCCCACCTCATTATTTCCTTTTGGGGGGGGGGGTGTCTAAAATTTCCATTCTCAGGGACCGTCATAATTAGCCTTTGTTCCAGGCTTTAATTATGAACGACCTTGCGATGCTGTGGAGGCGTTGTCTGCAGATGGGCTTTGTGAGGAAATAAAGCCGTTCGGCGATATGGAGGGGCGAGCGAGCCAGCGGTCCGTGGAGCGCCATGGAGGGGCGAGCGAGCCAGCGGGCCGTGGAGCGCCATTGTGCCTGGCATTCATACCCCAGCGTTCGGTGTCCTTTGTGGTGGACGATCCACTGCCTGCCGTTCGCCCCGAGGCATGGAGGGTTCAGATCCAGTGGAAACGGGGTGGGATGGGGGGGGGGGCGGTCAGAGGAAGGGCGGGAGCTGGGATGACTGGGTGGTGGTGGGGAGGGGCAGGGGCAGGGTTGGTGGGGGCGGAAGCTGGGACGACCGGGTGGTGGGGGTGGGGGGTGCAGTGGTCAGGGGGCGGGGGCGGGTTTGGTGGGGCGGGAGCTGGGACGACCGGGGGGGAGGGGTTGGTGGGGGGGGGGGGTCCTTCGTCTTGGCTCGAAGCTTAACCAGCGTAATGCTTTCCATCCTTCTCTCTAGCCGCTGAGGATCTGCCGCGGCGCTAACGCGCGCTTAGCGTCCGGCCAGCGGCTGTGCGGTCTGAGCCGTCTCTAATCCCTCTCAGTTTACCCCACAGCTCCCAAACGCCGCCCCTGCAACTCTGCGGTCACGGGGGGGATGGGGGCGGGGGGCGGGGGGAGGGGGGGAAAGACTCTGCGCTTTGCTTTACCCTCTCGACAAGCTGCCCCGCGACAGTTGCTGGCCAGATTGTGTTCTGGGAGCGCTCTTTTTCGGGTTTGTTTGTTTTCTGAGAAGAGAGACTCAGCCGAGCTTAAAGCCCCAAAGCTCTGCATCACCGTATCAGGCTACGCGCTTCTCCAGCCTGGATTTATGTAGGGTTTATGTAGCGGTAACTGTTCCTTTATTCCCCACAAAGTCAATTAGCTAAACCCGCTAAGACGTTTGGGATGAGGAGGGATTAGCAGCGGCCGAAACGCAGGCGGCGGCGGCCCGTTGCCATGGCGAGCAGCTCTGGCCCTGCGCCCTGTCAGAGAGAGGAGGGTCAGCGGAGACAGAGCATCTGCCCCCACAGGCCGTTTCCACCGCTTTACACAGTTACACTCCATTACGCTCAGCGGTATCTGCCTGCCTGCCTGTCCCCCTACCCACCGCCCACCCTCCCAAACATCCCCCCCCCCCCCACCCCCCCGCCCACCCCCCCCAACCCCCCCCCCCCCCCCCCCCCCCGGGGTCAGTGCGTAGCTTTCTTCCTGCCACATGACCCCCACCTCGGCTCGGCCAGTTCTGTCCTACAGCCCAACGTTCCACCATCACCTGGATTTACCCAGCCAGTGGCTGCACACCGTATGAATGAATTGGCTCTTGTAACACTTTGAAAAAGGTCAATACACAATAATGATCCAATCAAATATGATCTTAAAACACAGCCGGTGTTTACGCTGCGATTCCACTGCTCTACTGTTATGACGTTACTGATTTTGCAAGTACATAAACATATAATACAGACAGAGGTGAGGGTATGTCACACATTCCTGGAGTGTTTTAATATGAGTTCATCATTAACGCGTCCGGTGAGGCTTAATCAACCACCGGGGAAGTGGTGACACACGGCCGGTCGCCGTGACACAACAGACACCCGAGACCTGAGACCGGCCCTTCCACCAGGGATCGGGTTCCAGGCACGGAGCAGGGATGAAAGGCCGCCCGGCCGGCCCGTGAATGGGGGAGATGGAGGGATGAAAGGACGAGGAGAACAGAGAAGGGATGACGGAGAGACAGGGAGGGATTAGAGAGGCCTTAATGATCAGTGATCAAAGAGGGATACCAGGGGTGGGGGGACAACAAAATGGCTCTCGTGAAAAAAGTGTCCTCACAAGTACTCACTAACAGAAAACACACACATGTGCACACACGCAATCACGCACACACACACATGCACACAATCACTAATTTTACAATCACTAATCCTGCTATTTCATCCCGCTTTTGCTACAAGTGTCACAATAATAGAATTGTGATCAAGACACATTTATTGTGCATTGGCAAATTATATTCATTTTTTATCAGAATGCTCGTGTATTTGTGTAAAATTCTAATTTTGAAACGTCCTGCGTTCCAAAGCCGCAGCATTCCGTGGGCTAGCACGACCCCTGCGATGGTGTGCCATAAGACACTTTGGAGTGCCATAAGACACTTTGGAATGCCATAAGACACTTTGGTGTGCCATAAGACACTTTGGAGTGCCATAAGACACTTTGATGTGCCATAAGACACTTTGGAGTGCCATAAGACACTTTGGAATGCCATAAGACACTTTGGTGTGCCATAAGACACTTTGGAGTGCCATAAGATACTTTGGTGTGCCATAAGACACTTTGGAGTGCCATAAGACACTTTGATGTGCCATAAGACACTTTGGAGTGCCATAAGACACTTTGGAGTGCCATAAGACACTTTGGAATGCCATAAGACACTTTGGTGTGCCATAAGACACTTTGATGTGCCATAAGACACTTTGGAGTGCCATAAGACACTTTGGAATGCCATAAGACACTTTGGTGTGCCATAAGACACTTTGGAGTGCCATAAGACACTTTGGTGTGCCATAAGACACTTTGGTGTGCCATAAGACACTTTGGAGTGCCATAAGACACTTTGGTGTGCCATAAGACACTTTGGAGTGCCATAAGACACTTTGATGTGCCATAAGACACTTTGGAGTGCCATAAGACACTTTGATGTGCCATAAGACACTTTGGAGTGCCATAAGACACTTTTGTGCGCCATAAGACACTTTGGTGCCCCATAAGACACTTTGGAGTGCCATAAGACACTTTGGTGTGCTCCGACCCCACGGATGCAGACAGCCGCCCACACTGCAGGCTCTACGCAGTCTCAGAGTCACTCAGGCTGGAGAGGGGAGCACTGTGTGGAGGAGAGGGACCTCCTCTGTCTGAGCCCTCTTATGTAAAACGAATACGTAGCATATGGCGCTGAAAAAGCACCTGTTCCTCGTGTTTGTTTTGGGGCTGCTTTGATGTGGTGAGTTCGGCCGAAAAGCAGAGATTTCTCTGGGCCCCCGACCCACTCACCTGCTCGCCCTCTGTGTCTGTACTCAGAGTTGAAAGGCAGAGTTACAACAAAAGACTTAAACTGCGACAAAAAAAATCTACCGCCCTGACTCAGGCAAGGTGTGGAGATCAGTTGAGTAATGTCTAGATGTTTTTTTTTTTTAGTTTCTCCCTGCACAAAGGAGAGGCCCTTTCTTTCTCTGTTCTGTTGGCCTGGTGCCTAACTCTTTGGTTTTTTCCCCCCTGCTTTTTAAATAGTTGCTTCAAGTGTTGAGGCATTTTAACAGGTGATATCTTGTAACCAGATCTTTTGAAACAAACGACAAAAAAAGGAGCTCACGTTTCCTAATTCCGACATTTTTCAGACGTTGCTAACAGGTTAACCAGTGGAAGGAATGGCTGTGTTGTTTTTACATGGTGAATGTAAAAACATGCCTCAGAGTCATGAAATAATGAATTAAAATTCCTCACCCTTCAAGAAAACTGTATATATTTAAAAACTTAGTTTGCAAGCTTAGTTTTTCGAACTGTGAGTTGTAACTATGTGGATGGAGCATTAGGCTGTTTAAGCATTTTAAGACTTCTTTTTGTTATTCTGCCCTATATTTGTGATTCCGTTGTAGCGATTGACCCCCCCCCCCCCCCACGTGCCCCATCTGTTGAAATGACAGTGCCCACCCCTGATTAGCGAAAAGCTTTCGCCCAGTTCCTGTGGGTAGTCTGGAGATGCGTTGATATTGGGCAGGATCACGCACCCCTTGCTGGAACTAGCCACTGCCCTGAACTCCACTGGAGGTCCACCCCATCCTCATTTACTACGTCTGTTTTGTTGTCGGACTGACAGAGTTTGGTTTATCCCGTGATAATTAGACATCCCTGCTGGCTAACGTTCATAACTGTACACAGCCTTACAGCTGTGCTTGACAGCTTGATAGCAGTGGTGTTCTGGGAAAAGTTCCTGAAAATGTGGCATAAGAAAAAAAAGAAAAGAAAAAAAGAAGCTTCATCATTTATTTTCTGTGGGATCATAGACGCAATAGAACACGCCATAAAAATGTGATTGCTCATCTGCAGCAAAAGGGAAAAACTTACTTTAAAAATGTACAGCTAACCCAAAAACAACAAGCTTCATATCCAAATTCCAAGATAAAGAGAAGTATCCTTTGAACTGAAATGCTTAAGTTTGAAATAAAAAAGCTGTTCATCCAAAATAATACAGCAGTTATGGATTGATGCTGGAGCTCTTCCTAAAATCAAACAGCCACTGGCAAGCCGATGACACAGTTTAGAATTTCTGCTTCATTTATTCTTCAGATCCCGACCACTAATTCCAAAATGGTGCATCTCTGGAATTTCATGTCCCGGTTTCCCAGAACACTGGAATTTATTTTCATAGGTCATAGCACAATAATAATAATTTAAAAATCACAGATTTAATATATTTAATACCCACATATGCATAAAAACCTGCCAAAAATGATGAAATTTATCAATTGTAGATTATTATTCTATTAGCTGTTCGATTAATGATTTGCCATTTGGTATGGCCACATTGACATGACTGAGGTCTTCATCAGTTGTGCTGAAGACAAAGTTGGCCAGAAGAAAATGGTCATGATGTATCATCACGATCGCCTTAAATTCTGTTTTCTTTCTCTGTGGTTTTAGCTGTTCCCGCTGTGATTTGTTTTTTCTGCATATCGTGCAATTTTTAAAACTGTTTGGCTCCATTTGTTGTATTGAGTAGTTATTTACTGTTTCCACCAAGAAACAAAGAATTCTAAGAGTACATGGAGACATTGGAAGAAAGCGTCAGTGTCAGCCTATGCCCTGTGTGCCAGTCTCCGTCTGTTTGGGATCTTCTCACGAAATCTCCCAGCATTCTTTTAGAAGCACTCTGTCACGACACATTTAGCAATATCAGCGTTTTTTTTTTACACAGGGCTGTAACGAGCGGATGAGGTCTCATTCCAGAATCAATCCTACACACCCTGAACTGAGCCGCTCTGCGATCTGCCATGAGCTCTCAATGAACCCATGTGTCCCGGTCCATGAAGTGAACAAGTCCCCTGTAAAATGGAGTCGGTGCTGTTCACCCTGAATTGGCTTCTAAGGCAGTGACCCGAATCTTTGATCTGTTCCCGGTGAGGAGCGAGCCTTTACTTTGAAGGCCAGATCCGTCCCTCTTCCCTCTCACTTCAGCTACCAAACACGAACCCCAGGCACGGGCCTGAGTCCTGAAGACTCTTCTGCTTTCTGTGGAAGAATGAATCACTGTGAGCTGAGCTGTCCTGTCTGAACCCTCTTAGTTTAATGTTCACAGTCTTGGCCTCAGCCGTCACTCTGACACCTGCAGAGGCAAAATGTTTCCCCAGATACTTTATTACCTTCCGCTGGGCGCCATTACTATAGACAGCTAATTCAGCAACGGGTCGAGTCAGGTGTCATTAGGCAGTGGAAGCGAGGTTTCTGCCAGCTTCTTGCCGCCTGTCTGATAACTGGAAAGTCAGCAGTGTACTTCTAACTACGTGCAGACATGTTTGTATACTTTGTGCGCTTTATTTTATGTCACTCCAAGCCACTTACGTCATAGCATTACAGCATTGATTTCTGAGTAACACTGGTGTCTGAAAGGTACATCACTCCCTGGGTCTCCACCAGGGATTTGGGGCCCCATGAACAGATCTCACATTGGGCCCCACCACCCCAGAGAATCCTGTGTTCTAATATTTTTTGAGGGCCCCTGTCAGTTATGGCCCTTAGAATTGTTCTAACCCCCCTCCCTTACAGTGCCCCTGATCACCCAATCAGTATTGCAGAAGCCAGGTTGTCATGCTTTATACTAGTCTTCAGTCCCCTGTGTAACAGTATAAAACAGTGAAGGTGCTGTGTTGCTCGATTGTGCTGCACAAGCCTATTTATTGAATTGCTGCTGATGGCTGCCCTGAACCCACTGTTGTGCAATCTCTTGTGGAAAAAAAAAGAAGAAAAAAAAAACTTTCCGGTGAAGCCCCGCCCAGTTTCGTTCTCTGCAACAAGCCACGGGCAGCAACTGGGAAATTTTAAATGTCAGGGAAAACAAACAGTGATAAATACACGCATACATACTTACAGGAAATATGCGCAGCGTCCTGTTCTGTGGCCGGAGTCGAAATGCACGTCACTGGCAGGAAAAATGCAACCGCCACGAGCACAGCGGCCCGAAAGGAACAGACCGTAATTAGCTCACACGCTCGATAATGAGCTCACACGCTCGATAAATAGCTCACACGCTCAATAATGAGCTCACACGCTCGATAATGAGCTCACACGCTCGATAAATAGCTCACACGCTCGATAAATAGCTCACACGCTTGATAATGAGCTCACACGCTCGATAAATAGCTCACACGCTCGATAATGAGCTCACACGCTCGATAATGAGCTCACACGCTCGATAAATAGCTCACACGCTCGATAAATAGCTCACACGCTCGATAATGAGCTCACACGCTCGATAAATAGCTCACACGCTCGATAATGAGCTCACACGCTCGATAAATAGCTCACACGCTCGATAATGAGCTCACACGCTCGATAAATAGCTCACACGCTCGATAATGAGCTCACACGCTCGATAAATAGCTCACACGCTCGATAATGAGCTCACACGCTCGATAATTAGCTCACACGCTCGATAATTAGCTCACACGCTCGATAATGAGCTCACACGCTCGATAATGAGCTCACACGCTCGATAATGAGCTCACACGCTCGATAATGAGCTCACACGCTCGATAAATAGCTCACACGCTCGATAATGAGCTCACACGCTCGATAATTAGCTCACACGCTCGATAATGAGCTCACACGCTCGATTCAAACGATTAGAGAGACGTTCTTGTTCAGCGGTCTGTGCGAGGGCCCGGAGTCGCTCGCTGACGGGCGGCGGGGCGATTTATTTCCCAGCTGTATCCGGCCTTCGGTTTGACGCCTCTGCGTTAAATTACGTTCAGCACCAGAGGGCTGGAAGGCTGTTAAAAGCCCTTCCGCTGTGTGTAATGATCCCTTTTGAAGATATTATTGCCGTTTTTCATGGGTGAACGTTCAAATGCTGCACGTGGTGCTCAGAGGAAGAAGCATGCTGAAAGAAATTGTAGACCTACGTCAATTTGTAAAAAGCACAGAATTTGGATTTTAAAGATATTAGTATTTAATAAAGAGATTCTGCACGTCCAAAGTTATTGGCTAGCATCCAGGTCTCATGAACGTAGATCATACTGTGGTCAAGTAAGATTTTATGGTTGAGCTCAGCTAAATCCAACTTTGTCACCAACATGACCAACGTCTTTGATACTTTTAGGCCCGCAGACTTTAACTGTTTTGCTCAACCACAAACTTTAAACGTTATAACACTACACCAGAGAACATTCTTCCCTTCTATATTCAATGCTAGTGAATTAGTGAATTTCACAAATTATATTTCCTGTAATCGCATGTGTTACAAATTGTGCTGTACACAAAAAAATAAATGCTATAATTTCTACATTGTGAAGCCGAAATGTATAAAAATACCCTTTAATGAGAATTTTTATCCACATTTAACCACATGTGAACTGTTTGATTGCAAATCTAAAATTGTGGAGTACAGAGCCAAATCAAGAAAAAATATGTCTTGTTCCAAAAACGACAGTGACCGTTCCAGTGTTCTAATCAGGTGCTTCAGTTTTATGGGCAGTTCCAGAGCTGGTTAGTCTCTGGACCTCTCGGACCCAAGCCATGTTAATTCTACAGTCATCCACTCAAGTAGAAGAGCATAAATTATACTGACATTCCCGTAGGAATAAGCAACATTAGTGCTGCAGGTCCTCCTAACATTTACAAGTCTGTTTCTGGCTAATTCAGCGTGATTCACGACCCCATAAGAGCAGATTTATGATTGAATCCTGCTGCCTAAAGAAAAACTTTAAATGTTGGGATAATCTAATTTAAATACTACCCTAGAGGGAGAAATATAGTTTTAATTGTACGTCTGTTTCCTATTACCGTGCATCATAACTAAATATGACAGCATCATTGGTTAGCTGAAAATTGATTTGTACTTGTGATTATGTTAACATTGCTCACAGATGGGTTACTTTCTGTGCTCTGTTCTAATATGTTCACTTATACCCTAATTATTGTTTTTGTATTATTTTTTTTGTTCCCTCTTTACAGTGCTTTGAGACTTTTATTTTCAATGAATGCTGTATATTATATTATAGTGCTGTGAGTATTTATAGCAAATAACATTTGCAGATAGTGTCTGTTTCGTGGAAAAGGTGCTTCAGTGTGAGAAAACTGCTTTATGAGGGGAAAGACAAAGGCCCTTAGCTGATAATGGTCACTAACCTTCAGAAATCTGCTTGTAATGTAAGGAAACATTTATGTTTTGCCACCTGAGCTATTTTGCCTCTTAACCTTCAAGAAATTATGGCCATTATGCGCCATCACAAAGCCATTATGATGTCATTATGCGGTCATTACTGTGTTAAACGGAATGGTCCGAACGTTTCAGGCGTTCCAATGGAGTGCCGATTCGACTCGTAACAAAGATCCATCCCTTCGTTCATTAACGGACCTCGGCATGCTGCTCTTGGTCCGATCGTTTCACAGGACCGGGACACGTTCCTGCAGATGGTTTTCTTGCCGCAATTAATCTTCCAAAAAACACGGTATTGCCCCTGGAACACCAGCATCCGGCCAAATGGGAACCCTGCCCTCTTGTACATGTGTCCCAGGACTGAAACACATGTAAGACAGTTGGGGGAGGGGGGTGCGTGTGAATTGGGTTACCTAAGCTGTTTTCCCATAAAATGGCGGAGACATGTTTTCTGTCTCGCCATCGCTGGCTTTCACAGGAGAGCCCCGGCCTCCAGGCTCAGGGCAAAACGTGAACCCCCATTTGAGGGGGGGGGGGGGGTCAGCGCGGAGATACCAAAGGCCGGATGTATGAATCATAATAACTCTTATGCGCTCACGCTGAATTCTGCCGCATTGTGTAAACACTGCACGACACGGAGAGGACTGCTGTGAAGGCACACGCTTTCACACAAACGGCACTGCGATAAGAAACTGTTTCCTGGAACTTCTTCTCTAATTGTTTTTCTTGCGGTGTCACGAAAAGTAAGCAATGCGCAATATTAAAAGCCTCAAAGTCAATGGCACCCACTGTAACGATGGTTGCCATGGGATTGCGTACATCACCGTCATGAGATGAAATGCTCCCACGTGGTGAAACACCCCTGTAAGGTGGGGGGGGGGGGGGGGGGGGCGGGGGGGGGCAGCCTAAACGTGAGAGCGGGGGTGGACGGCAGCTCCCCTCCCAAACGAGAGGACGGGAGGCCAGCTGCACGGGGGCCTCTGTGGGAACACGTTGCATTAGTGTCCCATAAAGCAGCGGGGGGGGGATTTAAGATCTGCCATGGATAAGACCGGCTCCCTGCCCCCCCCACCCCCTACACACACACCCCCCACCCCCTCCCCTTCCCCCAGCCTCCAGCGCATGCAATGGATAATTAGCTGCCATTCCTTCCTCCTTCCTGCCCTTTTAAAAAGGGCCCATCCAGATGTCCCTCTGGTCAAATCGCAGACATACATACACACACACACACGCATGCACACGCGCACACACACACACACACACACACACACACCCCCTCTGAAACTTAATCTGTTCATTAAGGGTTTACCGAGTTCAAGCAGAAACGCTGCCGGTGCACAGGGGCAGTACTGCACAGTGACTTGTAATGAGAAGGTCGCTGCTGGATTCACAGCGCTTGTATTTTCCCAGAATTGCTTCAGAAAGCATCCCGCTGCATATGGATAGCACCGTACGCAGGCTCTGTAATTCACCCTGGGTGTGAGCCTCTGTCATGCAAACGCTAATATTTACACCAGTTTCATGCTGCGCAGTTAAATCCCACAATGTGCGGCAAATAAGCTGATGTACAGGAAGAACCCAGTTCACCAAACTGTAAACTGCCATAACTAGCTCAAGTGCAAGGCTACGCTATAGTGGTCGGAACATACCACAAAGTACAAGGTACACTTGTACCCTGAACCAAAGCAGGCCCCATCACTTCATCTTGGGTTATATATTTGTGTGACAGCGCTGTCTTCAGGTGGGGAGGGGTGAGGGGTGCGGGGGGGGGGGGGCGGTTGGTTTAGGGGGGCGGTGTATGCGCCGTACTAGACCACTCTTACATCACAGAGACCTCATTAGGGGTCCCCCAGCCCTTGAACTGATTCATGGGGAAGCCACACTTAACCTCCCCAATGGCAGCGCCCCCCCCCCTTCCCCAGCCACATCAGGCTGTCTGTGATGAGCTCCAGAAGAATCTAATTAGCGGTTTGTGACAACAAGCATTAACATGGGGTTTTTTTTTTCTAACACTTCTTTGTACATAAATATAGGCTCGTTGCAGGAGCTTATAATTTCAGATCTCCTGCTTGCATGCAAAGCACAGCGTCATGGTTATCTGATAAACAGACTAAAAGTCTCGTATGAGTGGCTGAGCAGACCGTGAGCTGACATTTGAATTCAGTCTCTGATCGTATAATTCACGGTGTCTTGAACTAGGCATCAAATATAATGCAAGTTAAATATTGACACAATGTAAATCTACTGATTTCATGTTCATTTTTGATCCACAATGTGTACTTTCAGATTAATATTTTATATGCAAGTGTAAGCAGTCAAATTGCGTTTTATTGGACGAGGCCCTTGCAGCTCCGACCTGCTCTGACATGGTGAGCTGAAACACCTCCCAGTTCCTGTTTAATTAAGGCTGTGAGATCTTGATTGATTGGCTGCAGGGGAATCTGAGAGATAAAAATAAAAAACCAAAGGTGGCTTATTGATTTTCTTTAGAATTCCCATCCGAATTCCCAAGCGTCTTGTGTATTGCAAAAAATATATCGTCTTCACAAGAGACTAATAACCGAGCAAACCTGACCATGGATTCACCCGGAAGACGAGGCTGACCCCTGATGTTTCTGCAGTGCTTCTACTGAGGAGCAGAACCAGGAAGAAGGCACTGAAGAGAAACATGTATCCACAGGATGTCATTCAGTTACCGTGTGCTACACTTTATCAGGCAGAATCGCATTCTGTCCTTATCTGAGCACCACAACGCACTGAGTGGTGACAGGAATTAATGTTTAATTTTGTGTGCTTACTTCAGCACCACAGTTAAAAACAACACTGGTGCAGGAGCAGGACCTGAATGCCCAAGATTTACCCGTTCTCCATATCGCATGTCATTGAACCAGTGCCATATTCTAACCTAACTACACAATTCAAAGTATGAAAATATTATATCCATCTAAAAAGTAGTGGAATGACATCTCTGCAATGGTTGATAATTTTAGTGGCTGCTACGTTAAGGTAAAAGCTACCTTGAAGGGGAAGTTTGTTGCATCAACTTAAATGAGTTTTTAACTAGAGTTAAAAACTCTAGAAAGGGGAAAAAAGTATTTTTTTCTGAGTGTGCTCATTAGATACCTCCATCCATAGACACAAGAAATGACAGACATGGCACATATTTCAGCTCCAGTCTCAGCACCCCATGCGTTGAAAGAAAACCGCACAGCCCAAACTGTCCGAAACAGAGTGAAAAATGGAAGCCATGGGTTTTTTATACGCGCTTCAAACAGGAGAGAGTCCGTGAAGATGTTAAGATTAGGTTAAACAGAAAGGTACGCCGAGAGTACCCTTGTTCTTTCGCTCACTGTCTCTCGTAAGTCTCTTTTATTGCACGCCTAGCCGAGAACTCCCATGTGAACCTCATCGAGACGGCTGTAAATACTTAAATACTGTCAGGATGTGGGGAAGCGTGTGTGAGCGCAGAGCAAAGACATACATGTGCATGCACAGGCACACGCTTCCTTACTCACACAGATGCACGAGCACACGCCTGTATACACGAAACTTAGCGCCGGTCATCCATCAAGACACGGATGCCTCTCATCTAATTAGTTCCCATTGGCCGAAGCCAGTTATGAGCATCACAGAGAACCATCGCGGTAAAACGTCATTGGGTGTTGCGCCCCAGAACTCTACAGTGTACAGAAAAACAGGGAAATGACATATGAGACAATCACACCACATCCCCACCTCTCCCCCATCCCCGTACTTAACTCCACACAACAGTCAGCAGGGAGGTGGGGAAAGGATTCGGAAAGTATCTCATTTCTAACAGCAATAGACAGGCATGAAGCTGGGATAATGCGAGACCATGGTGCAGCACTAGAGTAGTTTTAACACCAGAGCAGACCCCGGCAGGTTTGGCTGAGAGCATAGACGTGCTCTATCTGCGATGCTAAATAAACAGAACCAGATTAAACCGGCTGGAAATTGGGTGAAGGGGAGGAGACTGACAGCGCCACGACCTCTGCTTCATGGCAGCCCACAAACCTGACAACATGAATGGAAAAAATCCTGCTTCGGAGACCTCTCAATCCAAGTAGCAGCTGAACCCTGAACCACAGACACAGACACAGACCTGCTAAATGCTCTCTACCACGCTAGGAACAATATAATCACGAGTACAGGAACCAGTTTGTTGCAGTGTGTGACTTTAACTCCAACCTAAAGTCAGCACTTGGATGTTTTGATTATTATTTATTTCATTGGACTGAATGGCAAAGCCTATGGATTCAATCAACACATGTCCTGTGTGCGTTTAGCATTTTTGCATTTTGTACAGAATAATTGTACAAATATCTGTAATGTGTAATGAAGTATCTTCAGATGAAATTAATTATTGGGAGAACTGCTTTAAATGATGAGCGGAACAAAACAAGAAAAGCAGAACACAAGTAGCGAATCCAGACCAAAGATAAGACTCGGCCAGATCCGTTCCAGAAAGCCTTGTTTTAAAGGGTAATAAAAGCACTGCAGTTCTGTTAGCCCGCTGTTTGAAATCGTCCGCCGGTAACAAAGCACAAAAATTCCGCCATTTTTTACGCTAAATATCCTGTTGCCATGGCGCTCAGAAATGAAAGTTAATACGCTGATTCATCTCTTTGCTCGTGCTAGCGTGCCCACTCTAAGATTACGATTTTCGTCACGTGGGAGCGTTTTGCAGACGAGCGTCAGCTACCACACAGATTCCATGCTCTAAATGCAGGAATCTGCCATTTCCACAAAATCCACCAAAACAGGTCCAATTGAGAATATCACCACGGAATTTCCTAGATTAAATACGACTGGCTCATTAGCAGTGAAGCACCATTGTTGGGATATTGGGTGGGGGTGTCGGTGTTTGTGTATGGGGGGTGCACTTATTTTTGGTTGAACCCCTGCCCCTAAAAATGTCTGTGCACACCCTTGTAAATCAATCAGTGTAAAAGGATGGCCGAGCTGCAGGACACCAGGGCTTGCACTGATGTACTTACAGACCTGAACCCCACTGGGATCAGGGCAGGAGACTGCATTTACATTCCAGGGACTGGCAGATGTCTGCTCATGATGCATTACATGACACAGCTCGGACGCCAGAGGTGGCTAATGTGCAGGTCAGCCACTGCGAGTCCATCTCTCCCGTGAACGCAAACGGAAGATAAACAGGAATTACCATAACAATCCTCCGCTCCGAAGAGGGAGAGAGAGAGAGAGAGAGAGAGAGAGAGAGAGAGAGACACCTATAGTTATCTTTAACACTGGACTTTGATCTCTGAGACTTTGAGACTGTTTGCCTGAGAGAGGATGCTGATTCTTCTCTCATTCACATTCTATTGATTTCCTAACTTTTTGACAAGGGCAGCATTGAGTAAAACACTGACAGGTTCTGTGGGCACATTAGCCCCGCCCCCCTGAATCACTCAGGATACCAAAACGAGTGTCAGAGAAGCAAGGACATGCTTTACTCTCTCACATGGACCTCCCCTCTCCCCCTCTCTCTCTCTCTCTCCCTCTCTCCCTCTCCACCCCCTCCCTCTCTCTCCCCCTCTCCCTCTCTCCCTCTCTCTCCCCCTCTCACTCTCTCCCTCTCTAACCCTTCCCTCTCTCTCCCCCTCTCACTCTCTTCCTCTCCCCTCCGTCTCCTCCTCTCCCTCTCTCTCTCTCTCCATCCCCCCATTATTTCCTTTTACATACAAGGCATGTAGCTCACGTTTTTAAAGACTGGTCGCCTTTCACATCAGAGGCTATTGCCATATAAATGAGTGGGATCAGTTCACACCACACAGGGCATTTCCACCTTTGAACCTTGCGTGAATGGGTTTATGGAGAGTTAGATTTTATTAATGTGATTGGGTTTCTGGGTTTATTGTGTTCTTGGAAGCCCTGTCAGCTGTATTGACAGATTGCTGCTTGTGTAACCTTTTCATATGATACAAGCAGATGGCAGATCAATTCAGATGGTTTTTATGCAATATCATGTGCTCAAGTTTGGTAAATATGAACATTACCTACTGTAAGCTAATGATCTAACCATTTCCATATGTGAACAAGAAAATATAGTTTATATATATTTATATATATTTTTTAATTTCCTAATTCAAAATTACAGTAATAACTGTGAGCCTTTCTACTCTATGCTGCAACAACTGTTGGCAGTTCATAGGGGCCAGACCAGATGTGTGTCTCCGTTCTGTGAACCACCAGCAGAGCTGTGTCTGGGGACGGAACAAATTACACAGCTGTCACAGTGAAGAGTAACCCCCCAAACCACCAGAGGAGCCACTGCAGGCACCAGGCCCCCCAAACCACCGGAGGAATCACTGCAGGCAGCGCGCCCCCAAACCACCGGAGGAACCACTGCGAAGAGCGACCCCCCAAACCACTGGAGGAACCACTGCGAAGAGCGACCCCCCAAACCACTGGAGGAGTAACTGCAGACACCGCGCCCCCAAACCACCAGTCGAGTCACTGCAGGTACCAGGCCCCCCAAACCACCGGAGGAACCATGATACATGGGGGGGGGGTGATGTTGTATTTGCTGCACCAGAGAGGATGTCATTGCAAACAAATTTATAAAAAATCTAAAACATTGTTAGAAAATGCACAAATTATGATATATCATGTTGCATCGGATTAGCTAATGTGCACACATTATCAAAAACAAAATCACTGTTACTGTTGAACTTTATTACGTCCGTTTGTTCCATTCTAGGAGGATGGCTAGGTATGATATTCAAAACTGCCTGTTTGTGCTTTTTCTGCTTTTTCACGGGAGAATGCGCCAAAACCTTCTCCCCCAATGTTTACCAAGACACTGCAATCTCTACGCATTGCTCTAACAGGAGAATGACTTCCCTCTTTCCTAGATTGCCAATGGCGTTATCTGTATCTCTTCACTAGTCAATACAGCGCGGAAACTTAGCTGAACAAAGTTTTCACGTCCCCGTCAAAAATCACAATCACTGCACTGATTGTTTGAGCGGGACAGTGGTCAAGGCATCGCCGTGTTGAATAGTTTATTGTTATCAGGAATGCTACATCGCAACAGAACCCAAGTCTTTCATAAAACCTGCTCGATTTTGCACTGCCAGCAGCGTCTAATACTGTGTCACACATAAGAAGCCCAATTCAAAAGTCCAAAGATCTCATTTCAGAAATGATCATTTTAAACTTTTTCATCCGGTTAAACATGACTGCCAAACGTCACAGCACATGTCTTCAGGCGGTCTTCGCCCTCATCCAAAGTGTTTTCTTTGGGGTTTGAGGGCTGTAACATTCAGTACACACACAGAGAACGCAGAAACATGGCTTAACTGGAACCCGCCACACATAAACGTACTCACTTTCCCAGTGAGAATGCACTTCAGTACATAAAGAGGTGGTTGTTACTTTAACTGAGTATACAAAAATTACAGTTATCAAACACTGAAGCTGCAAGGCAGGAGCAGTAGATTTAAAGGTGGTAATTTTCATACAATCTCAGCCAATGAATAAGATTTCCTTCAGACTGCCCTAAAGATACAGTATGTTCACCACAGAGTTCAAGATTCAGAATGCGTCTTCAAAAATGTGTTTCTCTGCCCAGGTAAAGGAACAGTAAAAACAATAAATCATTTTAAACAGACCATAAATTTATGGATGTTGCCAGCCCTGTGAATACCAGTCTGGAGTGAGAGAATATGCTTCTGAAGTTGGGGAGATATTCCATCGCTTAGCTGTAGATGCATCATAAATCATTACGAATATTATAATCCCCAGTGAAGTCTTGCAGATACATTGGTGTGTTTCGCGAGTCTTATCATTACACAATATGTGTCAAATTTACATGTGAGATTATGTTCTAAAAATGTTCTTTTTTTGTTTGCAATAACAATAAAAATTAAGGTTGAAAGCATTCATTTATATTAAAGATTTTGTAATCCTTAAAACTTGCAAAGCAATTGCAACTTGCGTGTCCTAATTTAAACAAATGATGAAAATTGAAATTAACATTGATAAAAAAAGTCCTGATGTTCTTGCACATATTTTAACTGACTCTCTTTCATTAGCAGGGCTATGAAACCATCAAAGAAATGGTAAAAATGCTTCATCGAAATTCCTAAGACGATATATTGAATAGTTCCCCTTTCTCTGGTGCTAGAACCCCTAGCACGCGGGCTCACACGAAAAACACACGAAGCATGTTTTGATTAATGGCCATGTGCACACAAGGTGGCTGAGAGAGAGCGCCTGGCGCGTTTCGGACAAGGTGGCGGAGAGAGGGCGCCTGGCACGTTTCGGAAGTGAGCGAGGCGCCCTCAGCCTGCTGCAGCGGGACAGGGGTGCATAATCCATCGCGCGACAGAAACAGCCCCCGTCAAACACGCTGAGGAAACTGCGCTCAGTGTGCTGCGACAAGACTGGGTGGAAATCTGAGATCTCCTCTGTGGCTCTTAAATTATTATTCCTTCAGTAATTTAACATAATAATATACTAATAATTTAAATTCTATTTATAGGAAGCAGTTGCCTAATATAAAACTTTCGCTGTTATTATTCTAGGGTGACAGGCAAAGGAAGGAAAAAAAGCATCCTTTCAGTGCAGGCATTAATACATCATTGTAAAAATAAAGAATAGAGTGAATGAATTATTTCGGTTACTCACTGAAGGGGTCGTCTCTGCTCTTGGTGCCGTTGACTTTCCCATTTTTATCAATCCTGAGAAAGAACTTCTGGAAGGAGAAGAGCTTGCGCCACCGCACGTCTCCCTGGAGATGCGTGTAGCTGCGCACGTGCCGCCCGCCCGCCGCCGCGGTGGAGTTAGCGGTGGAGTTAGCGGCCCGCGGCCGGCGGGCATCGCAGGAGGCGGCGGGCAGCAGCGCCAGCAGCAGCGCCAGCAGGAGGGGCAGCTGGCACCGGCCAGGCCAGGCCCGGGCGCCCCCCGTCAATTTCCATGGCCGCATGGTGAGCGCCGCGCGTGGAGGAGCATGCTGGAGGGCCGGGGGGGGGAGGGGGGGCAGCGTGGGAGGCCGGGCCCCCGGCCGGTTGCCGCGGACGCGAGCGCTGCCGCCGCCCTCTGCTCCCCCTCGTCCGGACAGGAATCCGCGGCCTCGCGTAGCTGGGAATGCCTCCGCCAGTCCCTCGCCTCTGTGCGTCCCTCACCGAGACCTCAGGAAAGAAAATCCCCCCCCAAAAAAAAACGGCCACTGCTATCTCCCAGAGACAAAGAAAAGAGAGACGCACTGTCAAATTAGCACAAAGAGTGGGGGAAAAGACTGAAAGAAAAGAAAAATGTAATCCCTGGTGTAGCGTGGGTTAGTTTAGTCTGTTTGAAATTGCTCCTCTGTCTGTCTGCTTCTGCCTGTTGCTGTCTCTGTGAGAGTGCATGCGCTCCGTTCCTCTGCTCTACTCCCTCTGGGCTGGAGCGGCGTGGGGCATTAGGCAGAGCAGACCTCTCCTTCACAGTGTGGGAGTTGCGTTGCTCCTCTCACCTTATTTATTTGACACTGGGCCCCAGCTGTAATCTCTTTGGCTAATCGGCAGTCTACGAAAAACAGTTGCTTTGATGGTGTTTGTGTGTGTGTGTGCGTGTGTGTGTGTGTGGGTGTGTGTGTCTGTGTGTATGTGTGTGTGTGTGTGTGTGTGTGCGTGTGTGTGTGTGTAGGTGTGTGTGTCTGTTTGTATGTGTGTGCGTGTCTGTGTGTGTGTGCGTGTCTGCACGTGTCTGTGTGTGTGCATGTGTGTGTGTGCGTCTATGTGTGTGTCTGTGTTTGTGCATGTGTGTGTGTGTGTGTACCTCCTTCTTACATGTGCACGAGTGTGTGTGTATAAGTGTGTATAAGTGTGTGTGTGTGCGTGTGCGTTTTTTTGTGTGTCTGTCTGTGTGCACGTGTGTGTGTGTGTGTGTGTGTGTGTGTCTCCTTCTCTCATGCCCCCTGTCCCCCTCCCTCCCTCCCTCCCTCCCATCCCCACACATCTCTCTCCCAGCTCCCTGCCCTCTGATTGGCTCTGCAGGGGCCCAGCAGGAGCGAATGGTGTCGCAGAGAGAGGCAGTGGAGGTGGGATGTAGTTTATCTGACGGGTCTGTCCTGGCGTGGAGGTGCTGGTGTCCAGACCGGCAGGACCCAGGATCAGAGACAGGCTGTAGGAGCCCTGCACAGAGCAGCCCGCATTCCTGTGGTGGAACGAGCTTTGCCTGTTTCAATGTGCAATTAGTGTAAAGCTCTCTGGCTTATATATATATATATATACAATATATATATTATCTGTTTGTCTGATTCAAATTTTAAAAGTTCTGTAATGCCATATCTTCGTAATACTCAGCCCTGGCAAAGCAAATATGAAATATATAAAATACATAAATATCTAAATATATTATGTAATGATAGCTAGAACAATAGCGGTGACAATGATTTCACGTAAATATTAATGGAATAAATGGCATGTAAAATATGTAAATTCTCTGTTCGCATGGGTGAGAAGTTTGGTGGTGTTCCTCGGGGTGTCTGTTTCAAAAAAGCCGTCGTATCTGATCGACGGATCTGAAGTGATTTCCTCCTATCCAAGAAAGACAGATATTTTCCACACATTTCAGGATCTGTTTTTTACATTTCGGGGAAATTCCTCCCTTAAAATTGTGCAATTCAGCGGGATGGCAGACAGAGCACGTTTTTCTCGGTCACCTGTTTCTGTCTGAGGGATTTTTCTCTGGAATCCCAGTGTTATGAGTGCCCACCCTTCTCTGTGCTCGCTGTGTCTATGATTTGTTCAAATTTGTCTTTTTTTTTATATCTCGGTATTCTGCCAGTTGAATGTTTCTGCTTAGAGCCTCGACAGCATTCAAATTTCCTTTGTACTTTTTCTTCATTTGTCTTCAGTGTATTTGTTTTCAAAAGGCAAATTCGATTTTTCAGTTGTTGATTTAGGATATCTCTGTGTTTACGGTTTGGATCCAGGGTGTTCTGGTTCCAGTTTGGCTTGAACCCATAAGCCTTCGGACAAGTTGGTCCAGGTGGTTCTTGTCTTCGTTGAGCTCGTGGCTCGCAGAGTTCTGAATTTATTAGAGTTTTTGTCTCTCTTCTTTTCTCTCTCTCTCTCACTCTTTTCTCTCTACCTTGCTCAATATCTCCTTCTCTCTTTCCCTCTCTCATTCTATCTCTTTCCTCCCTCTCTCCGTTCTCCCACAGGCTCTTGGTACACGTGTGTTCACAGAGGCACCGGGAGCCCAAACGGTAAGAAAAGAGATAACACAATTGCCGTCAATCAAGACCTAATGCCAAATATTTGTGTCGACCTCTCCCATTGGCTGAGGGCTACAGCAGGCTTGGCATTACATAATACGGTCTGATGGATATCCGAATGGAGCCTCTCCGTTCCCCTCTGCTCAATGACCGAGCGGTGCTGTGTGGTCGTCTAGCGTTTCAGTAACTCGACCTCCGTCTTCCATGGAGAAACCCACGCGAGAAACGGACGCCGCGCTCGCCGTCTCTAATGATGACCGAGAGACAAATGCGTTTCAGAGGCTTTCAAACATGTCAGTCACGTGAGGCTGGGTGCCAGGAGAAAGACAGCCTGCGACTGGCTGAGTGAAGTAATGTTTGGTGTCTCTCGGCAACGCCCTCAGACCCATCAGACCTGGAGTCAGTTATATATAAAGAGCAGCCAGTACCCTCGCCCTCGCCCTCATCCTCGCCCTTACCCTCATTCTTAAACTCCCCACTCGGACACTTTCCTGTGTCTAAGCCCTGATGGTCTGGATCTGGCTCAGGAGGATGAGGAGGAGCTGCATTCTGAGGCTGACCGGCTCCTTCCTCAGTGCCCAGTGCAGTCACAGTGACTGCTCTATCGCTCCATTAAGCCGGCTCTTCTCTTCTCTTCTCTTCTCTTCTCTTCTCTCTCTCGCTCACACCATCATCACTTCTGCTTCAGTCTGACATCTGCAGACTGTGGTGCATCGTGACCAGGGAAGCAGAGCAGGACCCGATGTGAGCTGGAGCACTTTCTGGCTCCAAACAGCAGTGAATCTTTCAAAGAGTTAAGAAGCTTCTGCTTATCTTTCCAATGAATTTACCAACCCCCCACACACACCCGTGCGCACGCACACACACACACACACACACACACACATGCACACACACATAGAGTCACACACACACACACACACACTCTCACACACACACACACACACACACACACACATCGTGGCCGCTGTGCTAGCTCCTATCTCACTCCCGTCTCCACTCAGTGTCTTATCTCACACCCTACAAACAGCACAATCTAATCAGCGCTTCCTCAGTTGTGCTTTGTCTCCGCACCACAATTAAGGCCGGCAGAGGGAAGGGAAGGGAAGCGGGGGCTGACAGACAGACTCCGGGGCCTGATAAAAGAAACCATTTGCCCCTCTGCAAGGATTTACAGGAGGCCCATAAACCGCTACTTTTCAATTTTTCCAAACATATGACCAGAACACTCCCAGGCATGAAACATTCCAGAGTGGTTAAAACATTACAAAGTGACTAACATAGGTCAAATCCAATCAATATTAAATGAGAATTTGACTCATAGTCAAATTTTTTGCAATGTTGTTCTTAATCTTCATTGCAGTTCAATGTTTTTCTCAGAAACTTCTCATTCAGTTGAAACTAAAATCTTCCAAAATGCACTTATTTCTCTTTTTCCCCACAATAACGTAAACACCAGGTATTGCAGTCAGTGGAAATAAGGATGAATGGATGACTTTACACTCTCTATAATATTTAACAGAATATTGCTTCATTACAACATAAACATCTTAATATGTCCAGGACTCTTGTACAGGTATTCCATGAGGACCCACATTGTAACAAACATTGTAAAATGAATGCAATTGCAGACATCCATGCACTGGTATCTCTGGACTTGCTTTGGAAAATTGGGCCATTTCTGAGGAAACACTTGGGAGAAACACTTCATGGAACAAGGTTTCAGCTGCATGAAAACTAACTGTTAACTGCTTCTTTGACATGACAGCCTAATAATTAAACGTAAACATGCATTAATGTCCTCTACATTTCCATGTTGATATTAATCAACACTGGATTCTTGCAGAACCTTTTTATGAGGAACTTTTGCGCACGCGATGTGCTTTTCGCAGGTGTGTCTGAGAAAGTGCATTTCAATAAATAAACAGAAACCTGCTGCGCATGAGTCACTGTTATTCCTCTGCCAAAGCAGTGGCTGAATATTCATGCTAAGATGCGCACGCTCAGACAAACATCTGTGCGAATGATGCCTTACTCAGATATCTGATGGTAAAATAATTGAGATCTGTGGAAGGAAAATATTTTCCTGAAGAGGGTTTCGGTCAAACCTGTGCAACCTGTGAGATCAATCCTTGCAAAAACCGCCACTGTGGGCAATAAAATGTCCAAGGCCATTTGCAAAAATAGGTTTCTGCATGCATTAACTATGAGAGAAATGGAAATTTAGACTCCAGACCACTTTTCGCCATCATGGCCCATCTGGTGTGACCACATGAAAAACATGGAATGGTTGAATAGATGTAATATATCTCTTATTACTATCTGCAGAACTGCGAAAGCACTTGAGGACAAATGGTGTAAAAACATGCCACTGAACTTCTGCATTCAATGTTTTTCACCAGTGAAAGCCAAGATTGTCACTTAAAACCAGCAAATGGAATTTAACCTTCCCACAATAGGCCAGAGACCCTCTTTGAAAGGGTACATTTTATTTTAAAATGCAGTTTCGCTGCACCAAACCGTCAGGTCTCCTCCAGTTGTGTACCTGATCAGAGAGTAGAATCCCTTGCTTCTGCTTCTCCTCAACATTACTTAGAAACCTGAAAAGCTGAATAGCTGAATAGCTCAAAAGCAAATGCGTGCTGGCTGCACTTCTGTTTGTTTTGTTTCCAACACCGAGTGATGTGTTGGAACGGTGACTTTGTGTTGAATAATTCATAATTCACTCATTCCCTTAAGGTAATTGCATGAGACACTGCTACAAAAAAGGTTTTTTTTTCTTTCCATTAATGTTACACTGTTTTGCCTAAGATTCAGAAACATAAATTAAGACATTGTTTTTTTAATGTAAATGAGAAATAAATAAGAACATTATACATTTGATCATTGACTTTATGGCTACAATTACATAAACACCTTTTACCTAATAAAATATGAAATGCTACAAATGCGCAAGGGCTGAAACGTTTGGCAAATGCACCTGGCCAGAACTTTCTGAAATTAGCGACAGTGGGATTGTCTCCGGGCTAACGGGCTGTGATCGTTCCTCTGTAGTGCCGCTCAGATTCGGGCACTGCAGCTCCCCCCGAGCACGTCCGCGGGACGGGTAATTACAAACAACAGGCTCGCTCGCCCCTCGGCTCGGCCGCGGCCGCCATCACCGCCATCACTGCCCGGCCCGCCCCGGGCACGGCGGTGGAAACCCGCCGAATTACAGCTCAGACTCTCCAGAGCACTCGCCATTATCTGATCATCAAGCGCTTAATGCTTCAGACGGTTTCCGATTGCTTCCTCATGTGCGGCGAGCGGCGAGCGAGCCGTTAACCATTTGCTCCTGTGCCGTGGCCCGACGAGCTCGTCTCTCCTACGCGCGGATTAATTTCATTTCACTGGTGAAACATTAAAGAATCTGCCGGTGGTGTTGGTGATACCAGCACACCAGAGACTGACACCGGCGACAGGCTCAACATTTGGTGTTCAGCAGGCACTTGGTACCGAACAATTTTATGCACAAATGGGCGAAAAGGGACAGACTGCAAACTGTAGAGCGTAGGGAGGTGCGTGAGGGAGCGTAGCCTCTCCCAGAGACGGAGCAGAAAGGACGCAGCAGCTGCCAGCAAACGCTACACAGCAGCGCGTTCGCTCGTCTGCACACACTTCTGTTGATGGACGGCACTTCAGTGAGGGAGATGCTGGGTATTCAGAACTGTGAGAAAAGAACAAATCAGTGATAAAATTTATAGTTAAAATGGCAGTTTGGCAGAGGTCTGAAATTTGATATTCTTTTTCGAAGAACAGTCTTTTTCAAAGGTTATTCTCAATATTGCCACAGGCTCGCTCCTCCAAGTAAAAGAAACAAAAATATGGCCGACTGCATTCAGTTCTTGGCCATTTTTGAGATCCTTTTTTTAAAATCCCAAAATGAAGATCGCAGCTGTGCCTGCAAGCGTTTGGATGGATTTATGTGAGGGTCATATAAAAGAATGTAAGCTCAGTCTGTGGAATCCCTCAGCTTCCTTTAGACAGGGGACTGCTCAGCCTGTCCATCATGTTTGGGCTTTTCTGATCATATTTCAAAATAACGCACATCTGCCTTGTAAGATCATGATATGTGAACTGTGAATTACCCTTTGAGCGTAAATATTGTAAACGTTTATAAAAGGGCAACAGTTCACGTAATAAAAATGATACTGTAAAATTTACACAAACAAGACAAACGCACATTCATACTTCCTGATTTGGCCAATAGGATGTAGAGAGGTTTATTTCTTCTTATGGTTTTCTATGTGTTCACTGCAGGATAGGATTTGGCTATAGGGTAATAAAAAGGAAAACGAAGAGGACTCAAACAACCAGGTGGCCCTATAAAACATGTTCGATTGGGTAAAGAATAATATCATTCAATGCATACCAACGTAATTGACATGTATGAAATGCATTGGCAATGGAATGTTTCATGTATGTTGTCCCTGGAGCACACGCCAACAGCTTTGCAGACCATCGCTGCTCGCAATACGGCAGCAACCCAACATTTGTAAGCACAGCCACTCACTTAATGGTACTGGGCAAAAATTATATTTGTTTTGTTTACAAACCATTGTTTCCTCCTTACAGATTGGCCTACTGGAATATGGAATGACATTGCCTCATCCAGCTAGTAGAATGCCCCTTCCTTACTAAAATACCCCTACCACAGCAGACTGTTTTCATTTACAATAAGAATTGGGTCCACATGTGCCTTTTGTGACAGTATTGCTGTCTTTTCTTTTTTAGTTTTTTAGCAGAAGAGATATTTCTGAAGCAATAACATTTTTTACTCCGACAATAGGAACTGTTTTTGACAGCATATAAACTGTCATGTTTTTTAACATCGGTTTTTAGCATTTGACAGGACACAGTGGCATACTGCAGATAATAACCTAAAGGTGGTTTGCGGGGACAATCTCCTGCATCACATAAAGCTTTCCACATGCAAGATGAATTCGCCCTGTAGCTTTCAAAGGCTTCCTAGCTCGATAAGATGTAGTAATGTATAGGGTGGTTTAGTGACATTACAGTATCTGCACTCTACTTAAATATGTCACTGGTATGTTATAATTGGCATAAAGAAGTTTCACTATATCTTACCTGTTGGAAGTGCAGGAGGATGAGATTATGACGAATTCCTTACAGCTACCAAATTATGACCTGCCAACTTCCAAATCCCAGTTAGATTAGATTGGGCATCATTGTTCATTTCTTCAGCAAATGGCTATCTGTTGGGAATTATAGCCCACGATTTCTGTTATATGAGTCCAATGTGATTCCTTGTCCAATGTTAAGGTTCTGCTATTCATAATACTTTTAAAGAGGAGCACATTTTCTGGGGCGATGGGGAATTGCAAGGTTTAAGCTTTTCAAAAACAAACTGATAATATGATACCATAAATTTGTTTATTAATTTCATGGTGTGAATTATAGAACAAACATGATGATGAATCAAAAGTACACTTGAATTTATATAATTAAATAAGTTAAGTGTGTAAAATCGGAACTAAATATAGTCTTTATTATACCCTTTTACATACTCTTGACCTCTTTATCTCTTTTTTCTCTTTGATTTTGTTCCTGGTGCGTTTGCTGATACTGCTACTTCCTCTGGTCTCTTTACTAGCCTCACCTCTGGACTGTCTCCATCTTGGCATTTTCTTTCATGGCACTTCCTCCCAACCTTAATTGTATTCCTTAATTCACAAATTAAATAAAAGCAAATCCTCATGCTGTCTTTTACGTTCCTGTCCATATTCTGAGTGTCATCTTCCTAGTTATTATTATTATAATTATTATTATCTATCCATCCATTATCTATCCTGGTCCGGGTCATGGGGGGTGCTGGAGCATATCCCAGCATGCATTGGGCGGGTGTTGCCAATCTGCAGGGCATATTATTATTATTGTTATTATTATTATTATTATTATTGTTATTGTTGTTGTTGTTGTTGTTGTTGTTGTTGTTGTTGCCCTGCTCTCATTTTCAGGCTGGCTCAGGTTACTCTCCCTGAGAATTCCTCCGAATCTTTCCCATCACCGGTCCCCCACATTCCGCTCCCACCATTCTCCACTTGATCCTCCGTGATCTGGACTTCGTTCCTCTCACTCATCCCAAACCCGCTCTGCTGTCCCGATCGACTCTCCGCTCTGCTTCACTTCCCTGGCAGTAATGTGTCTCCCTCTCTCTCTGCTTCACTTCCCTGGCAGTAATGTGTCTCCCTCTCTCTGCTTCACTTCCCTGGCAGTAACGTGTCTCTCTCTGCTGTGTTTGCTGTGGTGATGTGAGGATGCTAATTCTCCCTTCAGCTCGCACTGACGCGGGGAACTTGGGGTTCTTATCCCGCTCGGGTCTGCGTTTAATGCGCTGATCACACTTATCAGCTCTGCTGGAGATACGCTCCCTCCAGTCATCAGTCACGCAGAAGAGGAGCGGAGTTAAACTTGCGCTGGCATTATCTTGGAACTGTTACATCATCTTTTCCCTCCACACATCCACACCTTCCTGCACAGTGTCATCAATGCTCTTTTTAAAAAAAAAACAAATCACCAACTGATCAGGGTGATTGATCACCACCTGATTGTAATCCAGGCCCATATTCAAACACTTTATTCGTATTGCATTGTTGTTTTTGTCCATACAGCAGGGTATCCCGGTCAGTGAAATGAAAATGTGTTTTAATTTTTGCACTGCTTCAACATCAGTTTGCATCCGAGGTAATGTATGACATGGACCTCATTTCCTGCACATCAGAACAGAGCCGCAGTTTATGCACCTGGGGAGATGCGGAGAACGATGTTTATTTGAAACGAAATGAAGTGAAATTTCCGTGACACTGGGGTCCCGTACCGGGCTCGTGATGTGCATCGCAATCAAGCAGAAAGGGCCCAGGAGGCTTCATTTGCATGCGCGTCGTGCCCCCCCCCCCAGCCCCCCCCCACCCCCCCCTGCCTTTATCCATGGAGCTGATAAATATGAGCCCCCCCTCCGGGCTTGGCTCCTCCAGAGTGCGGTTCCTGGACAGTCCTGTGTTTAATAAAGGCCCTGGCCCGGACCGGCAGGGCTGCCGTGTCCCTCTGCCAGGGTAACTGCCCCCAGACGGGGCTCACAGGGGCCAGAGGAGGGGGTCCCGAGCGCACGGCCAGTCAGACACAAAAACAAAAACACAAAAAAGGAACTGGGAAAACGGGGGCCGTCCTGGGAGAAACGGGGCATCTGGTCCCCCTAACACTACCGTAACAAACATGCAGAGTTCCTCAGAGTCGTTCCCGGACCAGACACACCCGGCGGCTCAGAGCGAGGTCCCGCAGCGAGCTCTCAGGCGGGCGCGAAGTTAGCGAAAGAGCTGCGCTTTCGAGACCCATCTCCCTGTCATGTTCCACAGATATGAGAAGATCCCCCATCCCGCCACCATGTTCCAGATCATGTTCCAGTGTTCACGGTTTGCTCCGCAGGATTAATCTGCGCAGGACTAGCTCCCTCTCTCCTGGCTCTGGCCCTCGTTCCATCGTACTATCTAAGTTTTCTGAGTCATTCGGCCCTCTGGATGACTGTCTTTCTCTTTCTTTTTTTAATTAACGCTCGCCTTTGAAAAGCACATTTGTGGACAGTCTGAGCATAACGAATCACAGATCTCATTTGAAGCTTTTTTTAAGAAAGTCTTTTCTTTCTTAATTAATGTATTTATTCTGGCTGAGTTATTTTTATTGAGATGTCATAATATCAAACCACAGTCTGAATGCGTTTGAAAGCATTAGCGGTGCAGTGAACACAGCAAACACACGGCAGGTTCTCATATGGCATTGGTAATAACCATAATAACCACTGCATGAGCGCTATTCAAAACAGCATTGCTCTGTACTCCCACCTAACATGCTGCTGCTACTCTGATCATATAGTGGCTTGCATGGTGCCTGTTACTACAGACAAACCGTGATTAACAACCAGATAATCAAGCACACATTTTCCTCGCTGTCCCAACACAACAACATTGTTCATGCTCTAAATTTTTAGGTAGTGGTCAGCAAAAGCTAGTGCATGTAATTCTTAAAGAATTAATGAATGAAAAATTAATGGAGCTATGTTGGTATCATGGTGTAATAAAATAACTTGTTGGTAAGCAGACACCATGTGCTAACTTGCTTTTCAGGAAATAAATGCCTTTGATGTTGTGGAGATTAGGAAACTAACTTTGATGAGCCTGGTGACTCATCCTGTTAAAGTACTGGTACCACCCCATGGTCTGGCAGTGCATCCAGACCGCGCTAGCTCCAGATGTGGGGGGGGGGGGGGGGATCTGACCCCCAGGGCAGTGCTTTACTGGCCATAGCATGCTCCAGGGACTGGGGGTTATGATCAGGGGGGGTTATGACTCACCATGTACCGTTAACCGCATCTGGTTAACCAGCAACCTGCAATCTGTCTGCAACATCTGCGCATAGCAGCTGCATGCCTCAGCCAATGAAGCTGAGCATCCCAGCGCTGGTTCTCTGGGGGGGGGGGGGGGGCGGATGCAAATGATCCTGCTAAGACGCACTTAATGTTCCTCTTTTTAACCTTTACGTTACATACGAAAAAATATTCTTTGTGCTTTCAAATCCACTCTTTTATTTTTCCCCAATTGGTAATGTCCAGTAATAAACTGTACGCAGCTCTGTCCTTGTCGTTGAAATGGCCCCTGTCCGTTTCGGAGTGCTTAGACATGCACGCATTTTTCTCCCAGGAGCGCGTTACCGTCCACCCATATTTCCAGCGGACTGCCAAATGGGCTGTGTAGTATTTACCCGTCTGGATTCCTCCCATTTCAGCCCCCCTTACAGCTCCTTATCAGCGCGATTTAAAAAACAAAATCTCAGCGACGCGATTGGAGCGTCCGTATTCGGGGAGCGTAAAATAATGATGTAAGAAATATCTGGCAGTTGGAATAACGAATGGCGGGGTTATCTCGCGGTGGGTCGTGGCGGTTAGGCAGCGCTTCAGATTGGAAAACAAACCGCCGGTTTCTGTAAACAGAGCCTGGTCTGCTGTACGTCTTTCTTCATTCCCACAGTACTCATCACCGTGTTCCAGCACATAAAACCTTTAAAAAAGTTTAATTGATGCTTCAATGTTCACCAGTAAATTAGAAAAGCATTCCAGGTTTATTTAAACAGGCCTCTTTTTTTTTAGTAATTTATCGCAAAGTTGTAAGATTACAGGTTTAATGCTTTGTAAACATACAGCTGAAGGAATCACAAAAAAAACTATGGGAGTAGATAATGTAAAAACAGCCACAAAAATAAATAATAAAGACTAGCTCAATACAAACTGCCAATTTGCCAGTGTCATATGAAGAACTCATGGCAGCCGGTCTGAACCACAGCAACATGATGGCATCGGACGGGGCTTCACCTGGCAGCAGGACAATGACCCCGAACACACTGCTAAAGCAACCAAGGAGCGTCATGCTCTTGACTGGCTAAATAAATCACCCACCCACTCAATCACCCAATCCTGAATCCAATTAAACACGTGTTTCTCTTGCTGAAGTTGAGATGCAAAATGGCAGGAAACAAACCGGAACTGAAGATGGCTGCAGTGCAGGCCTGGCAGAGCATCACCAGGGAAGATACCCGGCCTCTGGTAATGTCTGTTACCCACAAACAATCAGGTGAATGCAAAGGATTTGCAACCATGTTTATTTCAGATTATGGATATTGGTCCCAGGACTTTCGCTCCCCTATGATGGGGGGAGTATTTTTTTTTAAGAAAAAAGGGCAGTGTGATTTGTTCCATAACTATTCTGCCTAACTCTGAATTGAGAATATTTAATAAATCGAGATTAATTATCAATACCTCATAAATGGAACTCCTGTCTACATATCAGCGAAATTAAACATCGCTCTGCGGTACAGAGACTTGCGTGAAGAGGCTGGAAAACAGGCTGTGTAATCAGCTTTTAATGCCGCAATACATGCCTGTAAAAGGTTAACGACATATCTGTTTGTACCAAAGACACTCCAAATCAGAAGGGAGAACAGAGATGGTCTGTCTCAGGCGGAACAGTTTACATAGTAAATGGAAACAGGTGCAATGTTGCCTGTGATGTGGTTGGTTTCTTAGAAAATCTTTCTTGTCGCATCTGATAATGAGACGCGGTTTAAACTGGAAACAGAGAGGTCACTGGAAACACTTAGGATCGCCGGGGTCTCGCTCAGAATCGCGTGTGTTTCAAATGAGATGCAAGCGCTCGGCAAGACATTGATAAAACCAGAAGATAAAGCTCGCTGGGTAATTGAGGATTTCCTGTAGGGGCAGGAAAACACCCCTTATGAAGACCTGGCTCATGAAAGGTTATTTTTAGTATACTCAATTACATAAGGTTTATTTTTACGTATATTTTTGAAGTACTTTATAAAACTAAATTGGCCCATTTTAAGTATACTTAAAGTATTTCCTGGTACTATAATTTAAGTATACCATTTATGAGCTACTTCTAAATTTCGCATCCTAAATTCGTAGACTTTGAAACTGTGATCCAAGTTCAATTACTTTGAGCAGACCACCTGGGATTCAGTTCAGAAAAAGGGTCATTCAGGCATATTATTTTATAAACTTTTTTTTCTTTTTTGGCGATGGACCACCCATTGTTACGTTACTGATTTCCCAAAATCGCATTAGTGTAGCATTATCTTTCTCATCAAGACTCATTAACAATTCAGTTCTACCGTGTCGACCGAGTGACATAACGGGACAGAACAAGGAGTGTGTGTGTGTGTGTGTTCCCCTCCTGAATTAAGCGTGTGTGTGTTCTCCTGCTGAATGAAGCGTGTGTGTGCGTGTGTGTTCCCCTCCTGAATTAAGCGTGTGTGTTCTCCTGCTGAATTAAGCATGTGTGTGTGTGTTCTCCTGCTGAATTAAGCTCTCCCCAATGAGTGATTCATGAGTGATTCATTAAAAACCATGAGTCAGAGTTGCAAAACCAGAAAACTGCCGAGTGTAGTCGCCTCAGTGGTGCCTTGGCCTGTGGAGGGACGGAGAGCGATGGCACAGAGAGAACGTCCTCCATGTTTGGATCAGCACGTTACCAGGCTAACGCCGTGAGGACAGGCAACTGAGCGGATAACCTGTCGGCAGGTGGCACAGCCACGCCCCGGGCTGTCACACATAGGGCGACCTGTAAGTGTGATGCAATCGTTTCTCTCCAGGACCCCATCTCCCTTTGGACAGAAACAGAAGGCCCTTCCATAGCAGTGTTTCTCTGGCCGTGTTTACCTGTGTTTGGC
This sequence comes from Anguilla anguilla, assembly GCF_013347855.1. Lineage (NCBI taxonomy): Eukaryota > Metazoa > Chordata > Actinopteri > Anguilliformes > Anguillidae > Anguilla > Anguilla anguilla. The sequence goes on from NC_049210.1 coordinate 47,190,470, forward strand.
ACAGGGAACATTGCGGATAGCCGTTTCGGGGTTTTGATTATTTTTCACAGGTGTACCTAAAACCCAAACTGGCTCCAGCTGCTGATTTGTTCAACACAAACACGTACATTGCTCTTAGTCTTTTTTTAACTTTGCTAAGAACTTGACATGAACCCATACATGTTGCATTGTACCGGTACTCTATAACAAGTCTATTTAAGTATTCTGAACACAGCCACGGTGTTGTAAAAGAAAAATACAATACACATATTGAATGGCTTATGCTCAGTGTTTTCAAAAGTAAGACAAACAGTCAAACAAGTCTGAAACAATGCATATTTTTTTTTTAAACTTTGTGAAACAACTTTGAACAGGTACTTATTTTGCTCACAGCAGACCTCACTGGTCGTAAAATGTGGTAAATAATGTGTGAAAACCGAATGAACCGCCATGTAACTGCCATTTTTCCGCGATGTCACTGCCCGGCGTTCAGCGTAAATATTTGATGGCTTTGCGGTCGTCCGGTTTTCTCGAGGTGTCATGTGACCGGGATGGTTGCGGCGCTTGTTTTCTGTCTCCGCGGTGTGTAGAACACGCTCGTCAGGTAATCTTACGTCAGGCGCCCGCGGATTGCATCAGTGAGGATGGGTTTCAGGAAACTAAATCATTCATTTACAGGTCAAGTGTGTGCCCAAAGCGCTCCTACTTCACACTTAATCAGCTGAGTGCAGTGCGCTCATTGGTACCAGAGTAAAATAATCAACAAAACATAACCATCAAAACACACTTTTTTCTTCATAGCAGGGTATATTATAAACTCCCAGAGATACGCATAAAACACTCATTGGGAAGAACCCAAAACTCCCCTCTGATTCCAAATGTACACAGAAAAAAATGATTGGAAAGTTGGAGAAGTCATTCACTGCCCAAAACCAAAATTATGAATCAAAAAGTAGGCAAACGGAATAACTGTACCTCTGCGTCGGCAAAAGCAAGAATTTCCTGACGGAACTTGCTTTTCGCATTCCATACACGATCCTCATTCATTCATTCATCATTTCATTAATTCATTCATTCATTCATTGGCCTACTGGGTATTAAGTCACCACAGATTTAAGAATTAAACTCAGAAGCATTTATACATGGAGCTTGAATGAGTTTTGCACTGCTTGTGGTTAGTGGCATGAAGGAAAAGGTTATATCTGGTTGTTAATGTGGTCAGGTAACTAAAACAATCACATTTTGTGGAACAGTGGTAAAGGTATGGGAGCTACAAATACCTGCACTTAATCTAACAAAACCACTGTGGTTTCATAACAATATATTAAACCTTGTTTTTTTATAACCTGCTTTGTACAGTTGCATAGTTCTTAAGTCACATTTATGTTCTGTATTCTGTAATTCATGTTCTGTAACAATTCTTGTCTTCTGTGAACAATAGGTTTTAATCACATGATAATAATTTGATTCACAGTGACACATCTGAAACAGGTTCAAAAACCCTCAGACGTGTTGAATACACCTGGCAGGCAGACAAGCCGTGTGTTTGATGCTCATCTTCAGTGTAGGACACATTGTCCTGTGTCTGGCTTTCCAACCACATCAGAGCCCAGTGCTTTTGTGAATCTTACAGGTACACCTCTCTGTCTGCCCACACGCACAGTAAAAAAAAAAAACGGTTTGCTTAAACAGGTGAACCTCATGAAAAGAACCAAGTCTGTGTTCTTATATGCTTTTGAACCCTCACCAAACACGTACCCCACATGTAAAGACAACCCCACCCCCCCTTCCAAAGGACCACTAATGTTGGTCTGCGCACAAATTTCAAATTCTGAACACCAGCTCAAAGAAACTTTGAGCTTCACCCCCCTATACCCACCTCCCCCTCTCCCCCGACCCTGAAAGTCGTGCTTAAGATAAATGCTGATCTGAAACCGAATATCGGGGGCTCAGAAACACCTTTGACAACAAAGGCTTTGTTTGGGGCGCTGTAGCGTTTCATCTGGGTGAAAGGGAACTGGACACTGAGCCGGGCTCTTAGAGAGAAGCAGTCACAGTGCGGGGGGGGGGTGATGGACTACCACCCCGAGGAAACAGACTCCCGATTACATGTAGCTCACACGTCTCCTGTTCCCCCTCCCACTGCCCCCCCCAGACCCCCCCCCCCCACGCCCCCCCGTCCCCTTTTAGCGCACACTTCAGATAAATGTCACTGCACTGCAAAGAGACACAGCCCTGGATTCAGTCAATCAAGTGCTTGTTTATTTTTCTTCATTAAAAAGCGGTTTGGCAGGTTCAGCCAAAATGCCAAAATTAACTCTCATCCCAAAGTGTCTGTGAATTAAAGAATACATGCTTGAAGTTACTTCAAATGTTGACTGAATCCAGGCCACTGTGAGGTGCTTCATGTGTGTGCTTTAACCAAATTACATTTTCAGTTTCTCACCCTGTTTTGGGGGAAAATTGAAGCTGTGAGCTACAGGCAAAACCTACATTTCATTAGCTAATTAAATTCTGGGCCATGGTCTCGCCCAAGCAAGCACAGCAAAATGGCTGCTCCATACGCTGCATGGGCTGGACCAGATGCAGCGCTTCGCATGTTTCATTTGAAGAAAGCTCCGTGTTGTAATGACAGTTACGGTCAGCTTTTGGCAGAAACGCTCGCAGGATCCGGGACAGCTCGCTCTGCGCTCGATCGGCGTCACCGATCCCACTTCGTCCTCGATGAACATTTCGAGGTGTTCGGCAGCGGCTCCGCAAGGTATCCTTCTCAAGTGCACCTGGACAGGTGAGCCTCCAGAAACAGCCCCAGGTAAACCCGATCCCTGAAAGGGAGAAGCTGGGCACAAGTGGGTTCAGAACACGCCCAGGCCCAGGCCTGTATGTAACAGCTGGGGTGTCACAAAAATATGATTATGAATGCATTTGAAGCCAAAGCTCTGCTGGTGACGGCTCATACAGTTTGTTGAATGATCCACATAGTTTGTAGCAGAATCCTACTGCTGAAAAGTTCAAACATGAATAATAAAATGTAAAATGAAAGTTCTCTAGCAATGAAGGGTTCTGGTGGGAACATTTTCCCCTGAACTGATATGAAGTCAGTGACAATTTCCAGTTTGTGTTCTTGAGTGATCATATGCTTAGGGAAGTGGGCTTGAAACTCATATGGGAGGTTGCAAGTTCGATTCCCAGGTAGGGCACTGCTGTTGTACCCATGAGCAAAACCTGGGACAAAACCTGAATTGCTTCCGTATATATCCAGCTGTATAAGTGGATGCAATGTAAAAGTTGTGTAAGTTTCTCTGGATGAGAGCATCTGGTAAATGCCTATGACGTAATGTAATGTAATCAGATTCACCCCAAGTTAAAGATTTTCTTTCCTGCAGAGAGGCCTGTCTTTCAAGACGGCGATGCTCCTCCTCCCTCCACAGGCAATGAGTCATCATGCCGTGATGTCATCCACGTGTCCTGGCCTTCTCCGTCACCAGATCCCAGCCGATGGGGTGTTTATGGGGTATTCTGGACTGACGGTCTGAGACGCTGTTTACCACCTCGGCTAAGAACGAGCTGCTTGAGCTGCTTGAGCTGCTTGAGCGGTCTGATAGCAGACTGGTGTCATGTTCCCCCTGCAGAACTGCAGAAACAGGCAGACTCTGCCAGGGCCCATACCAAACAGCACGGAGGCCCAACACCTCTTTAACGATGACAGCCCGTTTTAATCCGCACTACCTGCACACTCCAGTGTGCTCTACCTGTCTGCGCTACCTGCATGCAGCTGGGGCAGCCTATGCGGGTGACCGCAGTCAGTGTCTGCTGGGTGTGCTCTTTAATTCGAGCCGTGCGGTAGGTTATTTCCCGTACCCTCTGAGTGGCAGTGTGTGAATCACCGTGTGAGTAAACACGGGTCCAATTAGGCCGGCACGGCATTCTGACTGAGCGCTGGATGCGTCAGTCCCGCTCCGCTCTGTTTCCCTCCACAAACAGTCACTTCCTGTCAGTCCGTCGCGTGACCGCTTGCTAATTGCCGAGCATAATTTCATTTGCGTGAATCAACACGGGAGAATTGCTACCAGATTCACCAGGCCTATGAGATTTGTATTGGTGCTTCAATGAGCAGACAGTTTCCATTTGTCCTTAACCTTTTTTCTTATTGGCTAAAAGAATCTGTGAAATGGCTAAATTGTAAATTGTAAACACCTTCTTATAATAGTGAGTCAAAGTAGTCAAATGTTGGCTGAATCCAGGACATGGCATTAATTCAGTAATGAGGGGCCGTGTGATTGGCAGATATGAAAATGCAATACAGTCTCCCTCCTCACAATGCAGTGGAGCTTCTGCTGCAGACCTCTAAGGTCTGCGAGGTCAATAGAAGCATAATGGCAGGCTAGCCAAGAAGATGACAGTTCCTCTTCACAGAGAGAGAGAGACAGACAGAGAGAAAGAGAGAGAGAGAGAACAGCTAATCCCTCTTGGAACAGAGTTTCAATAACGCACAGGAAATCCACGTTTGCCCCCCTCCCGCTGTGCCACCATCCGGCCGCAGGGAATAAAACCAGCGGCATTCAGTCAGGCAATAAAACGATGGCATTTATACAAAAAAACGCTCAGGAGGAGAAGGCCTTTATCAATCTCTGTCTATTACATGAATGACCGGTACCCATTCTCTATGGGTGTGGGAGTCCAGGCCCCTGTTCTTAGGACCTTCCAGCTGTGTCACCAACTCTAAGCTGAAGATCAGAAATTATCAGTCAAACAGCTTAAGTTAGGACCTTGTATTAAAGTGCTAATTTCCTCAACAGATACCATTATCCATATGCAGTTTACACTTGCACAGATATACGCAAGAGGCCTACTGCTAGATTGCTGATGGAATTGTACCTTGGGAGTACTGATGGAAATACCTTGCCACGGATTACACGGACAGTGAAGGACCTAAACTGGCAACCTCCTGCCTAATATAATTCCCTAACCACTCGACCACACTTCAAGTGTAACGACCGAGGCTAAGTACTGAAATGGACTAAAAATACGAAGGTTTTTAGAGGTTCCTTTCATTTCACACAATACTCACTGGCAAAAGCTTGCAGCTGTAGCAGACGCTTTTAAGGATTTCTCAACAGTCAATCATTTTTAAAAATTTAACTTTGCATATTTCAACATTCTGAAGCGGATAAAGACCACAGACAGCCTGGGAGAGAGACGAATGGGAGCGCATATTATTTTTGGCATAATAAACTGAATGGAAAAAATTCTGCTGTAGGAAAAAAGGGTCAATCGGCTGTTCTTTCACTAAAATTCCCTTTAACTGGCACGGAATACAATGATAATCCATTTTCCATTTAATTACTGCAGAATAGATCTGCACTTCTTGTTTAGATTAGATAGCAGTTCATCGTTTTCTCTTGAACAGTTTCTGAGCTGGTTTTATGTGGATGGACCATAAAAGATAGCATTAACACCAGCCCCAGTTTATTCAGGATTTAGGATTCGAGGGGGCAGGCCCTCGAATTACAGCAGGGTCTGCTAATAAGAACATGTCACCACCGTGTAAAGGGTTAAACAGTGAAGCAAAAGTTTATCAAAGGGAAAAATAATTGAAATAATTGTGATGAAGAACATAGAAAATACTGAGATAAAGCTTCACGTATCAGAACAATGTCCTCATAACCAACAACATATTTACGCTGAATAATTTGTTAATTATGATAGATATATGTCCATGTCTGTTTGAAAACGAGTGACGTGTGGGTCTAGTGCAGTAGCTGATTTCTCACTGCATTACTGCAAGCATGGAGAGTCATGGCGCTTCGCAGCCGAAGTGCACCACAGTGTCTGCACAGAAAAGACGCAGATCTGGCCTGCAAACTGTCCTGATAAGAGCTGGTTTGGGGCAACTGTGCGGAGACAGACGACGCTTCTGCCTCACGAACTGCCACACGCGCTTACGGTCTGCTCCACCACGCTGTGCAGAGCTCGAGCTCAGAGAAGCTCGCTCCAAGCGTCGCTAACGGTTTTTCCACCTCCTTTTGAAGTCATTTTTAGGAGCACAATTATTCCTCGCTCAGACAGTAAACTCACTTCTCACCTTCTTAATAAGCTCCACGCAGCTCCACACTTCTCTTACTTAACTAACCGATGGCTCTCCGGGAACTCCTAATGTCTTCTCTCGGGCTGATGAACTTCCCGCAGACATGCGGAGGCCAGTTCTGCTCTCTGTGAGTCCGGAGTGGCTGGGTGTTTGAAGAGGATTGATTGGCCTGGATTCAATTTCGCGGCATGGCCAGTTTTCCTAAATTGAAAAATAATTATTTTAATTACTGCTTTTCTTTTCTCTTTTTTTATAGCTGTTTTCATTATGAGCGCAGTCTTATTCAGCAGTTTAACTGACATGCGAACTTTTTATTCCCGTGCCGAAGTGACGAAATGTAACACTTGATTAAGCTCCTTATTTAAGGCTAAGAACAAACCGCAGTGTGGTTATGCCTGACTCCCTCACTGCGGCCCCGGCCTCCAGCGCGACTGGGAAGCAGCTGCTATTTGTGTGTTGTGCTTCCCCGGCCTCGTGTTTAAGGAGAGAGGTTTTTCCTGCTTAAAGTACAGTCATTAATAATGCGGCCCCATCTGTTTTGACTCATCTGTTTCAGTTTAGGCTCATTAGGGGCCGATGCAGATCCCTGCTCAGGAGAGCGCTACGGCCGCTCGTTTGGCTGCAGCGCGTGCACTGATATGACCTGCGCTGTGTGTATTAGACGGGGATTAAATCGCGTTGTAGAGAATCTTGTGAGACCCCACACAAACCCGAACAAGGCAGGGGCCGTGTTGCAAAGAGGATCAATCGGTACCCTAATGAAAATACCTCCCTATTAATGTTAAAAGATAAATACATCGTTCCACATGTTGTTCACTGCCTGGTCTTTTCGTCCCATAGGTGGATTGTGGCACATAACACAATACAGGGACACTGGGATCCTATAACAGGCTGTAACAGAGAACCAGTGGAACTCAATCACAACACCCCAGGTGACAAGGGGGTGGAGGGAGTCTTCAAGAGCATGCACCAATGGCTGGACAATGACAATCCGTGCATGATGCAATGATGTAATTGCATCTAGGGCAACAAAGATAGCCTACTAACTGATATAGATTTTCTTGACAAGACACGTTTTAGGAGGAAAGACATGGGGGCTAGACATGAAGCACCAACACTTGTTGTCTTGTGTATTACAAAGAATCAAATGTGAATGTGATTGAATAAAAGCAAGCAAATCAAGCCTATATGGTATTTTAATTATCTGATGCTTTTGAGAAATTTAACCCAGCTGCTGATCACTAATCTTTCACACTCACTATGTCTCATTCACTCCAATGAGTTAAGTGGGGACAATGAAGGGTACTAGTTTCCTAATATCACAGTTTTAGAATAATTATCTGTATTATCATACAACTTTGTTTTTATGAAATCTATTCATAATTGGTTTAGTTGTTTGCCTCATAAAATCTCTCCCATGTGTTGGCAGTTATTTAAGTTTCGTTTTGCTTGGTTTGATATGTCAAATCAAAAAAAAATATTAGGACTGCCAAAAGGCTTTTTATTAGAAATAACACTCCAAAGTGCAAGCCCTTTGATTGATTTGTGTTGGGTTTAGTTTAGTCTACAATGCCACCTACTGGTGAACAGCAGTATGGTCACTGACGAGACCACTGCTTGTAGTTTCATGCATTTTTTGTGTACGTCACATGTACGCTTTGTCCAAAATTAAAAAACGCAAACATGTGACATGTTGCCTTATTCAATATTCACATTAAATATATTTTAAAAATTCCTTGTCATTTATGTTTGTTTATAATGTCCAATATATCAAAATTCATTCATTTAAAAAAAAATGGAGAATGGTTGTTATGTTGAAGGACAACAGCAACAGACTCCAAATGCAAATTTCACGCCTAGAATCAACTCTAGACCTTTTGTTAGCTTTCTTGTGCATAAAAGCTTTGTCATTGTGATGCTGCTGTGTAAATGAATCGATTACAGCTCTAAACGAGTGAGAACGCTGCTTGCCAACAGAAACACACAGAAGTTTACCAGAGACGTTTTTCTGCCCCTTTGTTTTAGTCCAGCACTACCACACCTGACTCAACTAATTAATTAATCATGGTCTTTAATCAAGACCTTGACAGGTAGCACGTGGTGTCGTAGTGTTGGGCTAAAACATAAACCTGCGCCCACACGGACTTGTTTCGGATTGAACACCGCTGGCTTAGTTCAAGAGTGGTGTTGATCTCAAATTCACCAACAGAGGGCAGTGTTTGACCAAACATAGCATTAATGAAGGATAATCGTTTTACTTCCTCATTCAGATCGCGAGGGCTGGTCCAATCACATCAGCGGAAGCTGATCTCCACTGTTTCCAATTGTGAGCAGTATCAGAAACTGGATTAGTCTCCAAAGTCTGCAAGCTGTTGTATATGTATGAAAGGTACACGGGCCCAGATGACCCTAAAAACGAATGCTGTTCATTACTGTTCTTACTTTGAGAAATGTCTTTTTGTAGGTCTTATTAATCCATCAAAAAGGCTCCCAAAGCCTCAATTCAAATTGAATCATAAAGGTCATATTTTAAAATATTTTCAAAATAAATAAAAAAATATAATAAAAATGAATGACAAGATGAGTCCTTTGGAGTATGTATGGGCAGTTACATCCCTATCAGTAATAAAATATCCTCTTAAAAGATCTTGTTCTCATTAGAAACGTGCTCAGAAGCTAACATGGCTAAGGAGTCTTACATGCTATGGCATCAGCTGAGAAAAAATCTCCATAAAGAAATCTGTGGCACTTCAACATTCAGCTATTCAACCAGTTTGTTTACTGATAAATGCACAACATTGTGAATGAATTCATAGATACCTTCAACTGCAAAAAAATGTTTACTAAGCACTCAATTTACTGTATGTGTCACTCATTATATTTGCACAGAAGATTGGAATGTGTATGTAGTCATTTTTACTGAGTGTACAGGTGCTTGCTCAAATTATACAATGATTTCATCCACTAGGGTACTGTTTATTGCAAACAAACAGTAAGACAAAAATACACATCACTTTACCACAGGTAGGCTGACAGGATGATCAGAACAGCAGACGGGCCAGAGCTTAGCTTCTCCAAACCTAAAAACACAGTGCGCTCTCCTTCTCTACAGAGGCCAAGGAAAAGGAGTGAGTCTTTCTAGAAACAGCTTTCCTGCTCTGACCTAAATCTATCCAAAAAGGTGTTAAAACAAAGGAAAGAAGCTGCCTTTCCTCTAAAGCACACACGTCAGACTCCAGTCCTGGAGGGCCGCAGTGTCTGCTGGTTTTTGAGGTATTTCACTTAATGTAAGTCATTGATTGGCTAAGGAATCCACACACCTTTTTTTCAAGGCTTTACCTGACAGCTGATTGAAAGGAAAACACAAAAAACTTGCAGACACTGCGGCCCCCTTGGGGTTCGGTTTGACACCCCAGCTCTACAGAAACCCGAGCAGGTGAGCGGAGGTCGATGGGATTGCCAGAGCCTCCAGGCTTGTATTCACCTGGGCTGTCAGGTGGACACAGGTGTGAGTCATCAGCAATCAGCTCATCATTCAGGTTCACCTGCCGGACCCAGGCGCAGGCGTCCACACAGACTCCACAAAACAAGGGAACCGAACACAATACATCATTTATACAGTACAGCGCGGAGTATGAGGTAACAGGGCACAGCCTCTGTAGAGTGGAGTCTACAGTTTTATAGCAAAGGTAATGTCAGTTCAAGAATGTAGGATACCGCTTTCAATGTGTTGTCTTGCTTAGCCCAGCATATATCCACCTAGAGAAATAATAATGGCTACTTGCTGTGATGCAGCACTGTATTATTTAACTAACAGCCAGGCCAAGAGCTCAAAGCTGGATTGATCTCAAATATGATTCCTTGTAAAACAGTTACATGTTTAACACTGGAAGGCCGTTTATGATTACTGTTTGATTACTAACAGCGGTTGGGTTCGTGACTTGGAACTCGTCTTCCTCGTCTTCCTCGTGTTCTGTCCCAGCTGCGGGCCAGCTGTGGCCCGGAGGTGAGGTATATTACAGTTCCCTCTTCTGTATTCACACCTCGACTTAGGGGACAAACTTCTGGTACATTATTTTAATTGTCCATAATGTTAATGTCAGTTTTGAAGTTTTATAAATGGTGGTTAAAGAAATAATATACATTTGCATTTGGAGTCTGTTGTTGTTGTCACTCAACAGAAGGACCAAGTATATATAACTATGGTGTGATACCACCTTCCGTGGAAAAATCTGAAAACACTTGCATTTTTTTATTGCTCCAGGGTAAGTTTTTGATGACTGGATAGGAATATTAATATAGATGTTGTTTTCAAAATGCATCTTAAGTGTTTTGAGACAGATTTTATTTCAGGAAGGATATCACACCATTGCGTATGCTCCACATAATATATTCAGTGGTAATGTAATTAAATGTTGCATCTTAAACTGCTTGATTTTGCAAAGTAACCAAGATTGCAACATTTAGCTTAATTTACATTCAGAGTAGGCATTTTGCAGGTTCGCAGAAATGCTGGCTTCGTAAAAACAAGGTAGGCCTAGCTTTTTTTTTCAAGTTCAATCAACTTTTATTTTTGTGTGCACAATATTCAATTCCATGAGGCATGTTACACGAAATTGGGAATTGACACTCTAAAGTCACATGCATTCACAAGTAATATAAAGTAACTAGAGTACCAGTGGCAAACTGTTGTAAAACTTTAAGTATACCCAGTTTGCTACTACTAGTTCGATGGTTACATCTTTAATATCATCACAATGCGCCAAACCTTTTTACATTTCCCCACCCTATTAACCATTAGTTTTTACAAAACCTTGGCCGTTCTATTTATCCATACTTACCATGTTCTATTGAACCTGGAAATGGCACCTTAAAACCTTCCCTGCTCCCATTCCCATTTTGACACTAAGAGAACAGATGGACCAGCCTCAACCTCTGACTATTCGTTTGAGCACAGTCAGGCTCTCACAGTCAGTCTCTTCAAGGGTTTAAAGACGAATTTCACCAGAATACAGGAAGGCAGAGCATTGCACTTATCCCTCCCCGCTCACGCTTTTACTGCTGACACGAGAGGGACGATGCTGGCCACCAATCTCTGGCGAAATCCGTGAGAGGCCATTTTCATGGGAAAGCATGCGGGCGGGAATATCCCTCCGCCCTGACTTTGCATCGCTCTCCCCAAGTCCGAGGCCCCCTGAACGAGTTCCAGCCCAGCTGGCCTCACGGCCTGATGCAGCATCATGAGAGACCGCACCAGGACATGCTGGGTGAGGGTTCACAAGAGACCGCACCAGGACACGCTGGGTGAGGATTCATAAGAGACCACACCAGGACACGCTGGGTGAGGGTTCATAAGAGACCGCACCAGGACACGCTGGGTGAGGGTGAGGTCTTCTAGGAGTGCTGCAAAGGTGTGGGTTTTAATACAAGCCCTTGAGGCAAACCCTGAACCTCGATCAAAGCTTGTTAATTGACTCTGATTGTCAGGATTGGACACTGTGTCCTTCCATGTTGCTTCAAGCAGAAGAACGTTCAGATGGGCAACACCCAATAACACTTTCCTCACTTTGTCTTAGTGAACGCTCCCAAAATGTTGGGCAACGTAGCTGTATGATTTAGTATATAATAAAAAGCAATGTACATTTGTTACTGTTAATTATCACAGTAATGTGCAGAAGCTCTACAGTTTCTAGTTCACACACATCAGTGTATGATGCAAAATTACAACTAAATATTACATAATTCATAGCTTAATATTGCACATGACAAGCTTGTATAACTGGATATTACTGGAACAAGACCTGTCCATTGTATGGTTACATTGTTTAAACTTTAGAATAAAATATGTGTGTCATATTCATGTACACCTCAGAACAAAAACATCTGAAGTGCGGGGTTCACTAGTGAAACATCAGCAGGACCAAATGTTCAAACGAATCGTGATATTTGTTTGCGGTGAAAGTGCCAGGGCCTAATTACCCACCGTAGGCTAGGGAGGGTTTTACTTGGCCAACATTCCTCAGGTTACTGCCACATGAACCCTGAGATGTGCTGCTACCAGCCTGTAGTACTGTGCGTGTCCTCTAATGTGGAAAACAGGCAACAGATCGTGGTCAAGGGTAGTAAACAGTGAGCACACTTCGTCTGCTCTGTTTTAGGAAGCACAGGTAGCTCAATGGCAATTTCAGAGGAAAAAATGTCCATTTAAAAAAAAAAAGGAGAGAACATAAGCACATCAATTCAAGCTATATGAGCAAAAGCACCTGACCCGGCTAACTAGATTACCTAACGAGTGTATGCACGATATAAACAACATCACTACAGCATAGCCATAAAAACATAAAATCTTTACAAAAAACTATAATAACTATAATAACTATTAACTCTGTTGCATAAGATAGGCGTAGTCAGGGGTGGGGTTGGGTCAGGAGGCTGATCTTCAGTCTGTGCTGGAAGACATCCAGTGATTCAGCAGTAAAGACAAGAAGAAATCAGTCTGTTGTCAAATTACCAAAAACGCTGCATGACCAAGCAAAGCCTGAATATATCTTAAAGAAATATGCTTGCAACATACAATCTGTAACAATGTATGTGCATCCAGTGAGACATGTAAAGGGTTTCAAAAAGTTTTTTTGACAGCATTGAGCTCCTTTATATAAGGTACACAAAAACCTCTTTGGATGGGTGACCATGGTTTTGGTTCTGTCGTAAGCACACAGACAGCCTCGCCCTCTTGTGCTGTGAAAGGTGCAGAATGTTTCCTTTAGTTCACCTGCAGCGCATCACACACCCTGGGAAAGCAACATTTCTGCATAAAATTAAATCATTCAAAAAATCACAAAGGATAAAATATCCATAAAGAAACAGATTAGACGAGAGATCATGGACACTGACACCAGCACCTAGCAGAAGTAGCAGGCTGGCCTGGTCAAACAGGTGAGAGACGGCTTACCTCCTAGTCTCCCACTGACTTCAGTTCACCACTGTGAAATTACACACACAAGCTGAAATGGGTTCTTAAGGGTTAACACAGCATTCGACAGCTTGCTGCAGCAGAGTTGAATGACTGACAGGGCAGGGGAGCAGACCAGCTATTTTTCCTGGCATTGTTCTCTGCCTCTTGGGCCAATTCAGTTCTCTTGGGCTGGACTGATAAGTCTGAGGAATTGTAAAGCAACCAAATCTGCAAGCCAGTTGTTCTGTTCGTTTCCACTACTTTGTTGCTCAAGACTTCGTTACAGAACCCACCCAGCACACACCATGGTTGCTCTTGCAATGGTGCTGGGTTAAGTGATACTTGGTACTGTACACCTAAACTAATACTTTCCCTGATCGCACAGATCTCAGAGAACCAGAGCCATTTCACCCAACCATAATTTAGCCATTTAAAAACCCTAAGGCTAATTTCCCCAGGCCATGGCTTTGAAAAATGTCTTTTAAAAGTGAATTGTAAGAACTGATCAATTTGTCATTGGCTGCTTAAACTGAAAGAAGGTTCTTGAGCTCCCGTGTGTGGGGGGTGGGGTACCTCTTAATTAAATCGGAGCTGTTTTCTGTTAACACTGAACAAATTCCAGAGGTCCATCTCAATAAACATTTTTTCTCCAGACTGAGAGTAACATCAGTATTGTGACCCCCAGAGCTCACTGACTCCAGACAGGTGAGTATGTGGGGAATGTGGCACCCCCCCCACTGGTGGCCCATTACAGTGTTTGCAGGGAGGCTGTTCCTGGGCCTGGGACTCCCCAGCAGCTTGGCCCAGCCGTGCGTGCTTAAGCCCTGCTGTTCCAGTGAAATGAAGCGTGCGAGCTCGTCCCGCTTCTTAATCACGGGGGAAACTTTCAGACGGGGAGCAGAATGGGTGGCTGCTTTAACGGCCGCTCTCGTTAGCATCTGAACCCCAGCGGCTAGCTTCCACGGAGCTCAATGCACCCCACACCTGTGGGTTCGGTCTCTGCTCACGCGTGGTTTAAAATGGTTGGTATCAAGCTTCATCGTGTTCTTCGCGTGCCATCGCAGTGCCAGAAGAGGCCAGAAAAAATACTGGCGCCAACTTAAGGTGCTGACTGCTGTTTGCAGTTCAAATGAGTCATTTGTTGAATCAGGTGTCGTATTGCTGGGCTAAAACAAAAACCTGCACCCCACACCGGCCCTTTTCGGATAAGATCGGACACCACTGATCTAGTCGGTTCAGGACTAGTTGTATGACGCAACGGGACCCTGAACAGGCACCCCATTAGTGGGAACGAGGTAACAAACAGGAGAGCAGGCATTTGGGGAAAAGCTACGGGTAAACAGGGCACAGTGTGGAGATGCCAACACGCGGGCCTCGCCAAGCGTTCTCCATGGCGGTACAGCTTCCAGATCAGACGGATTATCCACGCAGACACGTGAAAGGCAAGAATCCTCCCCGCTATTCAGGAGCTCGCCCATAAACAACACATCGCTGTTGTTAGGCGACAGTAAGGAAAGTTTATTGCCCCCACAAAACACTGCAGACTTCTCCAGCTTTGTCTGGACTGTAACTGATCGTAGGCTTGACTGCGAGGTATTGTAATCTGGACTGAAATATTGCCACCGTGTCTGATTCCCTTGCATTCAAAACTATTTACTTGCTACAATCCAAATGTAATACGATGAGGAGAATTCCCAGGTTCAAAAGATCAACATTAGAAATGGTTCTTTATTGCAACAATTATCACTCTCTAGCCCACGTAAGGCTTAATAATATAACATGAACATCAGTATATATACACTGAGAGTATACAGAAAATCTTCAACTCATTACATACAGTATGTTTTGAAGATGCTGGGCAAAGATGGGCACTGTACCCTAACCTGCACCTTACGAGCTATGCCCAAGTATTTGGCTGAAGGCCACAACTGGCACTGGGGTTATCTCAATTCTAACCAAGCACTTCAGCACAGCAGCTTTAGCTGTTATGCTAATAGTTAATGCTGTTGTGCTATCATTAATTTATGAAGCTGCCAGTTATATCAGCTGTTTTTCTTCTGCAAAGTGCGAGCGATTCCTTTTTCTCGCAGTCTATATTAACCAGGAAGGTGGATTTAAATCATCGGCTGCAATGGCAATGGCATTTCACTTAAAGTCCACAGATCTGTACAGTCTGAACTTTGCATATGCGTTTATTTTTGACATTTTGACATTACTGAGCAAGGCAGGAGCTGGTGATGCATGTTCAATATTTGCTTGTGCAGACAGGAATTATGATTAATTTAATTAAGAACACACAGAGCTGCCGGGTGAAATTCCCTGGCCCGGGAAAAAACTTGTATTATTAAATTATATATTCCCTGGCCCGGACTAGTAATACTTACCACAAGTTTACAGACCATTGACCCGCCCCCCCCCCCCCCCCCACCCCCCCCCCACCCCCAGGGCCCGGGACAATGTACCCAGTTGTAGAAGAAGTGGATAAACTAGGCAGCCATCCAAGCAACTAAATACAGTACTCCCCTCCCTGTGAAGCAGGTGTTGCTATAAGCAATTTCATGGCTTCTGAAATAACCAGTTACCTTAAACCGTGAATTGACTGGTTGATGACCCTCAAAATCACTCTTGTAGATGAAAAGCATGCCACCATCGCAGGCGCCTATGCTCCTACATTGACTAATCCAGAGGATATGAAGGGCAAATACTATGAAGATCTTGGTAAATGGACTGCATTTATCTTCACTGTCTGATTGTTGCAACACCATCATCCTTGGAGACTTCAATGCCACAGTTGGCCAAGACCATCAAACCTGGGCTGGTGTGGAGCAAGTAATATTGCCTGAAACTGAACATGGCCACTGAGAATGCAACATCCTCTGGTTTACCATTTTTTAATGACGGATCCAGGGGTGAAGTGAGGTTTCATGCACACTAAAAAAAAGAACTGGCAGTAGAACTGCAATACACACATAAGGGGGGACATTCTGGCATTACAGCTTGTTAGTGTTGCATTTGTTTATCATAGCCATGTAGGCTTGGACATCTTATCTGGCAGACAGGCCTACATGCAATGCACTTGCACTCATTCATTGACCCAGTTTCCACTGCTGGAATAAGATTTTTGGTAGCATTATGGTAAATGCAGTAAAATAATAAATAAATAAATAAATAAATAAATAAATAAATAAATAAATAAATAAAAACCATACTAGTGCATATCTTTTCAACATCTGGCTGTAGACATGCCATAAATTGTTAATCTAGATGCTCTATTGCTCCTGTTCAGATTCTACAGCAGGTTTCAGTGCTAGTCCCCTGCATAATTTGGGATATAAACATAACAGTATGTTAGTTTCATCATATTTCAGTTTGGAGACCAGCTGCCCCTGAACAACCTTTTGCAGTTTGAGCTAAGGTTCCAGTTTGCAGTTTCAATGAGCCAGTTCACTTTAAGGAGTTATTATGCTAATGCAAAATATAGACATTCTGAAATCAAAACATTCATTCCATTCTCACGTTCTCGTACAGTTTGGAAACGAAGTAGCAGCCTGCTATGGTTTTTGTTGGCGGTTGAACGCTGACTGTAAGTGAAATAGAATGTACATTTGACGTGACATTTAAAAGCGATGACTCGTTCACGTTCTTAATGATTTTTCAATTTCGCGGCGTAGCCTAATGTTTGATTTACCGTTGCCCCGGGACGGGTGAACGTTATTTATCTTCACAGTGATACAGCTGCAGCTAGAACGCTTACCCCTCAACTCCCTCGGCTCCCCTAAAAAGAAACAAGACACTAGTCTTGGAATACTCCACCCCTTGCAATCTTGAAACGCTGTCTTACTTTTCACGATATCTTTTCCTTCTTTCCACTGTCTTCGATGTATGTTTCCTATCACGTCTTCACCCTGCAATGCCGCTCGTCGCTATTAGAACTCAGTGGTCGCGAGACCGCCTTTAATGCTAAATGCTACTTTTATGACTCTTTGCGTTTAGCCCTTTTGGGTTATTTTAGATTGTTAAAATATGCAATGTCTTCTAGAGAGCCGGGTTCTCTTTCTGCTAAAGCTTGTTTTCTTTTTGGCAACCGGCCACGTCGAGTGCTTTCAGCCGGACAGCTTCTACTTTCCAGACACAGAGCAAGGTTAGTGTTTGTTTTGCAGCCGTTATCAACTATCTAATTTAAAGACATATATTTTATTGTTTGCGGGAGCACCATCCTGACCACAGTTACAGTTAACTGCAAACTGCATGAGTCCTTGTTAACCTCAGTCTCCGGCACCCACTCATCCTTTTGATGATAGCCCTAGGTCTTGTAGCTGTGTCCATGTTTCAGATTACAGTTTAATCCTGTGCGTCCGATTTAGTTTAAGGGACAAAACTCGAAACAAGACTGTTTCCCGCGTCTGTTGCCCATTTCTCAAAAGTCGTGTTTGCACTTGATCTGGTTCTGAATTCGTGGCACTTAAACGCTGATGTGGATTATCAAAACAGTACTTAACAGAATGTTAACAGGCTACTTTTATGTCATGACCAGCATATTTCTGGAGCCATCTCAACTGGTCAAATGGAAATCCAAGTGTCAGCAGATGGGATATTAACATGACTATTTAGCGAGATGTAAATGACCGTCGGAATACAAACTTATAATGTGCAAGTCTCGTGTTTGAAGTGCAATTTTAGATCACTTTTTTTCTGTCCCCACAGAAAACTTTATCAGGTCACATCCTGAGTTCTCCGTGGTCCATCCGGAAAAGGTCAGCAGGGACGGAGAATTCGTCTCTTTCTCTTTGACACATCACTTCGACCGCGGGCGGAGCAAGCGTGACCTGGACGCCGCGGAAACGTACGTGTACTACAAGGTGCCACATGGAGGCTGGAATTTAACTTTTAACCTCTCAGTCAATAGCCATTTGCTCTCGGACCAGTACGTGCTGGAGAGAAGACCCGGGGTCTTTAACGGAACCCGGCAGCGACAGGTCTCCGGGCATAATGCCTGTCACCTTCTGGGGAGGGTGACGAATTCCAGCGTCCAAGGGACAGCGGCAGTAAGCACGTGCAACGGGCTGGTAAGGATGGGTTTTTATACCTGGGATGTGGCACGATGACGTACGCGCTCAAATGCAAGAGTTTTAGTGAATGAAAGTGAAGACTTCTTAATATAGCCATTCACTATTCCTACAGCCAGTTCAGTACAACCTTTTAATCTGCATATGTATTTACTTTCCAAAAGCCATGGGCACATGAAGACTGCTTTTAGGATTTTAATAGTGATTTCATTTTTTCATCACAAGTCAAAAAAGCAATACTATATTTTGCATGTTCAAACTTCATTCCAGACTGACCAGAAGTGGTCATTGTGTGTTTGTCATCACTATGCAAATTAAATCTGGCTACCACAAGTAAACCATTGTGTGCTGCAGAGGCTTTTGGAAACTAAGATGAAATGCACAGCTGTGGTATACATTGTATGCTGTATATTTACAGTACAGTAACCCCAACCTATTCCTGACACGCTCACAAGGATCAAGTTACAGTGTGATGTCACAGGCTTTGGCGGTTCAATGAGCAATTCATTGTCAAAATATGCTTAAAGTAGTTGATTCGTTCATTTTCTGTAATTTTTCCATCTAAATCTTCTTACACATGTTCCGTTGATGTACCTGTTCCATCATGTCATACTCTTACGGTAACTGGTATTATTGTTTCTGGACTGTAATGGATTTTTTTCCTACTGTTTATCCTGCAGTTGCTCTGGCCTTTTCATTGTTCAAAACTCCATCCATCTGATCCTGCGTCCTTCTTTACTTGTTCTCTGCCAATACTCCTCTATTTGGTAATGCAGCTGCCTTGTATCTTATATAAACTATTTACAAATAATTCCCTCAACATCATCCTCTCCACAAAGTCACATCTACGTGTTGAACTGTGAAGAGTTTACCCGAATATCCATCCTGGAGCTTTTACCACTTTGCTCGTCATCAGTAAATTCATGATGTTGCTCATCGCCCTCGGTAATGCAGGATGGCCTACAGTACGTCTGGCTCAGAAGAAGCGGTTTGGAATGCTGGCGTGCGTATTGCCTTAATGCACCGCGCTGCTGCGGCCCATCTGCCCCTGTGGGGTAAACAAGACAAACCCTTCCCACAGCCATTTCGCTTGTGTAGTCTGAGATGTTCACTTGGGGGATCAGACAGTTGGAACTCTTATGAGTTCTTTTAATTCTTTTGGGAGAAGTGGCACACCATAGTGGTTCACATCATCATTTCTCAATGTTTATTTATTTGTTTATTTATAATATTTGTTGTGGTGGAATGGAATAGAGCACAGCACCCTATACAGCCCTGTCCCTACAGTGACAAACCCAAGCGCGGACACCAGCACCGAAGTCTTTTAGCGCTCAAAATAGTACTGATGCAAAAGCAGTAGGCTATATGCACAGAAATATGGAAATTAAAAGCATAGGAACCAAAACACTGATGTTATTTGAACTATGAATTTTAAAAGAGAGGTCACATCAGGACAAACAATGCAATGCTTAAATAGGAAATAGCCCTTCTGTTGCACTTATTTTTTTATTTATTTCAAATGGCATGTAATTTTGGCAGTGTGATACTGAGAAGGCCAGCAGTGGTATGCTCGTGGAACGTGGAGTCGCTTGCAGCTCTTGAAGTTGCTCACCAGCTTTGCATAACTCAGCTCTGATTAAAGGGTTGAACGCTAGCGGGGTTGCATTTCCCCCCCTGGAATGCATGTTTTTTCATGAATGTGGTGCTATTGCATTGTGGTATATTAGACAGGGAGCAGGCATGCTTCGCCACACTTGAAACCTGAAGTTTAAGGCTGCGTTGTGATTGGCAGGCTGGCAGCCAGCGGAGAGTTCCACTGCATTCTGAATAGCATCACTGGCATTTCAGTGGAAACAGGATTGAAACTGGCAATCCTTGGGGTCTAATGCAAACAGTGGAAGGATTATTTGTGGAGTTCTTCTACTGACAGCAGAGAGCCTAGTAGCCCGCTGGGTATAAGATATTGTAATTTAACAAAAAAAAAAAGCTTGCTATACATCTTCATAAAAAATGCCTGTCAGCAAATATCCTTGTTTTTGTTTAGAGTGTCACTTCCGGAAGGCTTTTGCTATAAGCGGACTACTTTAACCACAGAAGTTCAGCGGTACATTAGGAAAGCAGACGTGCAGGCGCAGCTCTCTCCAAACTGGGAATGAAAGTATTCCGTCCAGTTGATTGGACGACGCAGGGAGGGGGCGGAGCGCAGCGAGGACCGAGCGGCGGCTTTGGAAACGTTTGAGCCTTGCGGGGTTGTGCGCCCTTGCTAAGGAATATAGGTCAGCCTCATGCATCTGGCGCCTCTTCAGCACCAGCAGCCCTCGGCTTTCATGTTCCCTTAGCATGGCCTCAGCTATCTCAGGATGAAAAGACTGTGCTCCTGCACAGGCAGCTCGAAACGGTTTATTTATTAAGTGTGTGGTAATAAGGTTGTGACTGTTAACAATTGCGCCATTTCAAGCTCTGAAGGAAACTTTGGAAAAATCTGGTCCAAGAAAGATTTTTGTCCTACTGTCATCATAAATTTGATCAAAAGGCGGATGCTGCCATATTTTAGCACTCTTAAACAACAAAAAAAGTGTTTAGTGTGTGGGTGAGGTGAGTTCCCCCTCATCACTGTAATGCACTTTGAGCGTCTGGAAAAGTGCTATATAAATGCAATGTTTCATTCATTCATTCATTCATTCATTCATTCATTCATTCATTCATTCATTCATATTTAGGATGAACCTGAAGAACTCTGGAATGGTCCCCTTATTGAGGAATGATGGCCAGAAATGTTAGTGTAGCAGCGCCGCATCAGTATTTAACTACTAAATGCCTTACCAAATATTATGATTCTGTTTTGTGGTGAATTTATTATCTTGCGGAAAAAATAAACCTTGAAATGTAGACTAAAGCTTGACTAAAGCAATGTTGTATGAATCTTCCTTCTTCATTTTCACCTTTGAACTCTTTGCAGTGAATGAGAGGGTTCTGTTGAAGGACCACATTCCGCAATTTAGTCAGATTTGCATTTTCTGAATTTAAATCCCACTTCGCTCTGCTCTGTTCACCCTTCACAAAACACGACTTGTGAGTAATTCCTGAGTGTCTGGCTTGTGTGGGTTTGACTAACTTTTCCAAACTGCAGGGAACTTTTTTTTTCTGTTTAATTATTTTTGTTTTACCCCAGGCTTCCAGTGTTACCACTTGTTTCGCTGACAGTCCTGCTGACAATCTTCGATATGCTAACTTTGCCATTGGGCACATTTTTGCCTTAAGAGGAACAGCCTACTTTTCCATTGCAGAGTGCGGACATTTATAAGCAATGATACACTAGTCATAGCCTTCGGATAGATTTCCTGCGCATTTTTAATTAGCTCTTAACAGAGCGAAGTACAGTGCTCCAAAATAAATGAAATGGTCTTGCATCATGTGCCTTAAAGTTGTAGTGCTCCTGTGTTTCCTGTGTTATCTGGTGCTTTCATTTCTAACTGCAACGTAAGCAGTGTTTTTAAGAAAGGGAGCGTGCTTGCAGAGCACAGGGTCTGTCTGTGGAAGACGCCGCGCTCCCAAAATAAATGGGAGACACTGGCAATTTGGTGCCCCTTCAGAACGGTTCATATCCAAGTCAACATTTTGCTTTCACGCTTCGCAAATCATCAGTGGACTGAAATGGTAAACACTGTGAGGTCAAATCGTCTGCAGCCGCCCATTTCTAAAAATGATCAGTCCAGAAGTTCCCCGTAAGAAAAGCTATTCAATCCTGAACATGAATAGCAAAAATGATTGGTGCACTCATTTTGTTGAGTGTTTTTGTTCAGTGTTTTTGCTGTGAACCAACCCACATTTCACCACTCATAAAAACGAACTGGAAAAAAAGCTTTAAAATGTCGTTCTTTGTAGCTTTGACTTTGAAGTGAAGTATTTGGTGAAAATGAATCCCTGAATGTTCTATATTCTGATTAATTGTCTCTGGATCCTGAAATGATTTTAATTTCACGCTCCTGGACTTGCAGTGCATGCCAGTGTCCTGTCTCTGACTGACACCTCACACAGAGTTGGATTGTCTTCTCCGCATTTGCATTTATGTTTTCAGGTGAGGAATGTTTCTCCTGCATGGTCTTGTAGTTCCCCAGTCCCTGCAGCCTCTGCTTACCTGTGTGCTGGTTCCTATGGAGACCTGCTGCTCATATGTGATTGTGTTCACGGAGAGCGTAGGTGATTCTCCTGATTTATTTTTTGAGCCTGAGGTGGGTGTAATTGTCCACCCCTCCTCCCCCACCCTCTGTGTGGAGGAGGGCTGAGAGGGAATTCCAGCCCACCTGGGATTGAAAAGTTACACAACCCTCCGATGGACGTTTGTGAATTTGCAAGACAAATAAAACCATGGAACGGGTTGAGTCATGATGGGGAGAGACCGGCAGGTATGTTTTCTTGAACTGCTTCCAAAGGTGTTTAGAGAGGAGCTGATGGTGGAGCAGAGCTTTTTTTGATGGTGGTGCTTTTTCATGGGCCCTTTGAGGTGGAAAACGATTAGTGTGATTAGTCAAATCAGGGAGCCCTTGTGCCAGACATAACAGATGCTGCATCAAAGCTTTATGTGGGGCGGTCCGAAAATACCAATTAGTCTGCATGGCGTCTATAAAACAGAGCACTCGAAACCCCATTTGTGTAAAAATGCCTAGTGATAAACATGCTGCCTTGGCTTGGATTTATAGGCCACTATAAACAAAAAAGATAGTAGAATTTCTTTGGGGATAGAAAGCCTCCATATGACAGGGATGCCACGGCTGAGTTATACTAAACTCCAGGCTTGCCAACGGAACTGAAGTGCTTTGAAACAGATGAAACTTTGGGTTTCTGAACATCCTTTGATTTCCTGAAATCCACATGAATTATGACTGGAGCTCAGTGGGGAGTGCAGTGGAGTAATATAAATGTGGCCCCTGGCAACATGACTCACAATACCTGCTTCTGTTTGGGGGGGGGGGGGGGGGGGGCGGGGGGGCTGTCCTTCATATGTGGTATAATTCATATGAACCTAAAACTGAAAACCTGAATGATGACAACATCAATTTTTGTTGAAACTACATACATGCTTTTTTTTGACCATACCGTAGATTCAAGTCTCAGAGATGGTGGAAGGACATATTTGTTTTTACTGTTATACTAAAAACCCGTGATAAAAACCCTATGATTTCAGACAGATTGTTGTTAAATGTGAGAGTGTGTCAGACTTTAATTGTCCAGAAGTCGTTTGGTGTACGGGAGGCATAAATGGGGAAAAAGTGGGTCAGGTGTTCAGTGCACATCTGGAACAGCTCTGAGCTTCCAGCTGTTACTGATGGGTCACACGCAGTGTGGACTCCTCTGTCCTGGGTTTCAGCACCAAAACATCACACGCAGCGTGACTCCTCTGGAAGGAACGGAATAGCTGGACACAGGGAGCCCTGCACATAAGATGTTTTATGGATTTTATTCACATTCTGAATCTGCGCTGACTCTGTATTTGTGTGTTCGTCCGTAAGACCTGGGTAGACGAGCACAGCCTATAGACTGGCGCGGGGTGTTCTGCTGTGTTGAATGGGCTGAGCTGAACTGAAGCAGAGCTGAGTGCCAGGGAAGCCAGCAGGG